>NC_037675.1:36073015-36217179 GCF_003255815.1 Theropithecus gelada | reverse complement strand
CACGTCCCTTAGCCGGGGGGATAGGAAGAGGCCCCCCTCAAAAAAAAAAAAAAAAAAAAAAAAAAAGAAAGAAAAAGAGAATCCAGGCAAAGACAGTTTTGCATTGCCATGTTGAAACTCATCTCTAGTTCCTGGGCTAGACTTGGCAATCCTGATGTAACTGAAAATACAGATAGAAATGATGAGGCAGGGCCGGGCGCGGTGGCTCAAGCCTGTAATCCCAGCACTTTGGGAGGCCGAGACGGGCGGATCACGAGGTCAGGAGATCGAGACCATCCTGGCTAACAAGGTGAAACCCCGTCTCTACTAACAAAAAAAAAAAAAAAAAACTAGCCGGGCAAGGTGGCGGGCGCCTGTAGTCCCAGCTACTCGGGAGGCTGAGGCAGGAGAATGGCGGGAACCCGGGAGGCGGAGCTTGCAGTGAGCTGAGATCCGGCCACAGCACTCCAGCCTGGGCGACAGAGCGAGACTCTGTCTCAAAAAAAAAAAAAAAAAAAAAGAAATGATGAGGCAGAATGAGGTTACTTTGGAAGAATCAAGAAAAACCTTTGAGGTGCTGATAATAATCCAGCCATTTGAAGATGGAAGAATACTAAAGAAATAGCAAGTACGAAGATTTGGGGGCAGGAACAAATTCAGCATGTTTGAGGGACAGGAAAAATTCTAGTATACCTATAATTCAGTGAAAGACAAAGAGAAAAAACCAGATGAGGTTGAAAAGAGAGGTAAAGACCAGATAATGAGAGTTCTTGTAATCCATGATGAGGAACTTGGATTTTATTCTAAGTGTAATGGGAAGTTATTGAGGCAAGCATGAAAAAAAGCAAGGAGATCACTTAGGAGTTTTGGTGAGAGATGATGTAAATGGGGATGGAAAGAAGCGACTAGACTATGGGATATTTTGGGGGGTTAAAACCAAGAAAACTTGTCAGTCTACTGGATATGGGGGTAGAGAGAAAGAGTAATTGTGGCTGTCTGGAATACTTGGTTTTTGGCTTGAGCAATTTGGTGGATAGTAGTGCCAATTACCCACTCCAGTTTTTTTTTCGTTTTTTGTTTTTGTTTTTGTTTGGTTTTGGTTTTGGTTTTTGAGACTCTTGTCCAGGCTGGAGTGCAGTGGCATGATCACAGCTCACTACAGCCTCGAATTCCTGGGCTCAAGCAATCCTCCTGCTTCAGCCTTCTGAGAAGCTGGAACCACAGGTGCATGCCATCACATCCAGCTAATATTTTTTTTTTTTTTTTTTTTTTTTGAGACGGAGTCTCGCTCTGCTGCCCAGGCTGGAGTGCAGTGGCCGGATCTCAGCTCACTGCAAGCTCCGCCTCCCGGGTTCACGCCATTCTCCGGCCTCAGCCTCCCGAGTAGCTGGGACTACAGGCGCCCGCCACCTCACCCGGCTAGTTTTTTGTATTTCTTAATAGAGACGGGGTTTCACCCTGTTAGCCAGGATGGTCTCGATCTCCTGACCTCGTGATCCGCCCGTCTCGGCCTCCCAAAGTGCTGGGATTACAGGCTTGAGCCACCGCGCCCGGCCCAGCTAATATTTTTGATCTTCTGTAGAGATGGGGTCTCGCTATGTTGCCTAGGCTGGTCTTTTACTCCTGGGCTCAAGTGATTCTCCCACCTCAGCCTCCTAAAGTGCTGGGATTACAGGTTGTGTTAGTCTGTTTTCATGCTGCTGATAAAGACATATCCGAAACTGGGTAATTTATAATGAAAAAGAGGTTTAATGGACTCACAGTTCCACGTGGCTTGAGAGGCCTCACAATCATGGCAGAAGGTAAAAAGCACGTTTTACATGGCGGTGGGCAAGAGAGAATGAGAGAAGGGAAAGGGGCAACCTCTTATAAAACCATCAGATCTCATGAGACTTATTCACTACCACAAGAAGAGTATGAGGGAAACCGCCCCCATGATTCAATTTTCTCCCACCAAGTCCCTCCCACAACATGTGGGAATTATGGGAGCTACAATTCAAGATGAGATTTGGGTGGGGACATAGCCAAATCATATAACAGGTGCATGCTTCCATGCCTGGCTTTGTTCAGAAGTATTTGTAAGAGTCCAAATAACATGTACGGAAATGGCTGTTCATAAAAAGGAATACATGAACCTAAAACTGCTCTAGGAAAATTAAGTTCATTAAATTAAAAAAGAAAGAAATCCAATCCAAGAAAATCTAAAATACCTTGCAACAGATAATGATGAAGAGATGTTGGTTCAAGTGCTATATAAAAGTTGACTCAAGCAGAATATAAGGGTCTGTAACTAATACTTTCAAATTCAGTCGGCCTGGTGCCGTGGCTCACACCTGTAATCCCAGCACTTTGGGAGGCCAAGCAGGCAGATCAGGAGGTCAGGAGATCGAGACCATCCTGGCCAACATGGTGAAACCCTGTCTCTACTAAAATTACAAAAATTAGCCAGATGTGGTGGCACGTGCCTGTAATCCCAGCTACTCAGGAGGCTGAGGCAGGAGAATCGCTTGAACGTGGGCGGCAGAGGTTGCAGTGAGCCAAGATCATGCCACTGCATTCCAACCTGGGTGACAGAGCAAGACTCCATCTCAAAAAAAACAAAAATAAATAAAAATTTTTAAAAAATAAAATAAATTTAGTCATAGTTTCTTCAAAATTACAACATATTCTAGAGATTTAAATGTTACTAAATACTAAAAGTACTTGCAATACTTCTTTTTTTTTTTTGAGACAGAGTTTCACTCTTGTTACCCAGGCTGAAGTGCAATGGCTCGATCTCGACTCACTGCAACCTCCGCCTCCTGGGTTCAAGCGATTCCCCTGCTTCAGTCTCCCAAGTAGCTGGGATTACAGGCATGCACCACCACGCCCGGCTAATTTTGTATTTTTAATAGAGATGGGGTTTCCCCATGTTGGCCAGGCTGGTCTTGAACTCCTGACCCAGATGATCTGTCCAGCTCGGCCTCCCAAAGTGCTAGGATTACAGGCATGAGCCACTGCGCCCGGCCCTTTTTTTTTTTTAAGACGGAGTCTCGCTCTGTCGCCCAGGCTGGAGTGCAGTGGCGTGATCTCCGCTCACTGCAACCTCTGCCGCTGGGTTCAAGTGATTCTCCTGCCTCAGCCTCCCGAGTAGCTGAGATTACAGGCAAGTGCCACCACACCCAGCTAATTTTTGTAGTTTTAGTAGAGACAGGTTTCAGCATCTTGGCCAGGCTGGTCTTGAACTTCTGACCTCTGGATCTACCCGCCTCAGCTTCCCAAAGCGCTGGAATTACAGGCATGAGACACCATGCCTGGCCTGCAATGCTTATTTTTTTAAAAAATCTTATCTCATGTATTTTGGGTAAATATTATTTTCTATTCTGACAATTCAAGTAAATCTTTAAGGAAAAGAGTCAAGCACAAACACAAGAATCATTGTTAATAGACAACAGGATGCACAATATGCATTTCTTGTTTAGATAACACAACCATTAGCCTAACCTTGTGCCTAGCATTCCTGTTATTGATCTATGGTCATATTCTCACAGCTTAAAACAGTATCTGGCAGGGGCTCAAGAAACAGTAACTGAATCAACCTAATAATTCCCTGCCAAGTTTCTACAACTGTTCTTCTTAAAATGCAGGCTATACAATCAATCTGCTAGTCATTCAGAACCCTTCCCTCTTCTTTAAAAAAAAGAAGAAAAAAAAAAAGCTCAGAATTTTTCTTTTTCTCAAAATTTGAAACCAGGGAATTATATTACTTCATGCAGGCTGTGCACCATGGCTCACACCCATAATCCCAACACTTTGGGAGGCTGAAGCAGGCGGATCACTTGAGCCCAAGGGTTTGAGACTAGCCTGGACAACATGGCAAGACCCCATCTCTAAAAACAACAACAACAAAAATACTTTAAGCAAAATAAATTTACACTTGAAAAACAGCTACAAGATAAGTAGCAAGACTTAGTCTGCCTAGATTTACAGGTTAAACAAATAAACAGGGTGAAGGTTAGTCCCCTTTAATCTCAGTATATTCTAAATTATGTTGCTTTATCATGTACTCAAGATTGAACTGTTTCCCTAAGAATGCAAACATTGTAAGTGCAAGAAATAAAACTATAAAACTCTTAGAAGAATCAAAGGCATTAATCTTCATGACCTTGGATTAGGCAATATTTTCCTCCTTTTTTTGAGAAAGAGTCTTGCTCTGTCGACAGGCTGGAGTGCAGTGGCGCGATCTCAGCTTACTGCAACCTCCGCCTCGTGAGTAGCTGGTACTACAGGCACCCACCACCACACCCAGCTAATTGTTGTATTTTTAGTAGAGACAGAGTTTCACTATGTTGGCCAGGATGGTCTCCATCTCTTGACCTCTGATCCACCCGCCTTGGCCTCCCAAAATTCTGGGATTACAGGCGTGAGCCACCACACCCGGCCCCTAGGCAATGATTTCTTAGATTAGACATCAAAAGCACAGGCAACAAAAGAAAAAATAAATTGGACTTCTACGCTTCAAAGGATATCATCAAAACACTGAAAAGAGAATCCAAAGCCTGGGAAAAAATACTTACAGATTATATATCTGATAAAGATCTAATATTTGGTATATAGTTAAAAATTATAACTCGGCTGGGTGTGATGGCTCACACCTGTAATCCTAGCACTTTGGGAGGCCAAGATGGGCAGATCACGAGGTCAGGAGTTCGAGACCAGCCTGACCAACATGGTGAAACACCGTCTCTACTAAAAATACAAAAATGATCCGGGCATGGTGGTGCACACCCGTAATCCCAGCTACTCAGGAGGCTGAGGCAGGAGAATCACTTAAACCCGGGAGGTAGAGGTTGCAGTAAACCGAGATCATGCCACTGCACTCCAGCCTGGGCGACAAGGCGAGACTCTGTCTCAAAAAAAAAAAAATTACAACTCAACAGTAATAACAAAAAACAATTGAAAATGGGCAAAGAGATAGACATTTCTGGCCAGGCACGGTGGCTCATGCCTGTAAGCCCAACACTTTGGGAGGCTGAAGTCAGGCATTCAAGACCAGCCTAACCAACATGGTGAAACCCCGTCTCTAACAAAAACACAAAAATTAGCCGGGCGTGGTGGCACACGCCTGTAATCCCAGCTACTCGGGAGGCTGAGGCAGGAGAATCACTTGAACCTGGTAGGTGAAGGTTGCAGTGAACTGAGATCGCGCCACTGCACTCTAGCCTGGGCGACAGAGTAAGACTCTGTCTCAAAAAAAAAAAAAAAAAAAAAAAAGACATTTCTTCAAAGAAGATATATAAATGGCCAATAAATATATTAAAGGATATTCAACATCAGGCATCATTAACAAATGCAAATCAAAACTACAAGATACTGGGCCAGGTGAGGTAGCTCACACCTGTAATCCCAGCACTTTGGGAGGCTGAGGCAGGCAGATCACCTGAGGTCAGGAGTTTGAGACCAGCCTGGCCAACATGGCGAAAACCCGTCTCTACTCCAAAAAAAAAAAATTAGCCAGGCATGGTGGCGCATGCCTGCAGTCCCAGCTACTTAGGAGGCTGAGCCATGATAATTGCTTGAACCCGGGAGGCAGAGGTTGCAGTGAGCTGAGATCATGCCACTGCACTCCAGCCTCGGTGACAGTGAGATTCCATCATCTAAAAAAAAAAAAAAAACTAAAAAAACTAAAAGATACTACTTCCTGCATTTCTTACATGATCAAAACAAACAAAAAAAGATACCACTTCACACCCGCTAGGAGGACTATAATCAAAAAGACAAATAACAAGTGTTCATGAGGATGTGGAGACATTAGCACCTTTATACACAGCTGATGAGAATACAAAATGATGCAGCTGCTTTGGAAAACAGTTGAGAAGTTCAAAAGATTAAACACAAAGTTACCATATGACCCACCAATTCTACTCCCAGGTGCATAGCCAAAAGAAATGAAAACCTATGTCCACATAAAAACTTGTGCCCAAATGTTCATAGTAGCATTATTCATAATAGCCAAAAAGTGGTAACAACCCAAAGGTCCATCAACTACAGAACGAATGAATAAAATGTGGCATATCCATACAATGGAACACGAGTTGGCAATAAAAGGGAATGAAATACTGATTCCTGCTACAAAATGGATGAACTTTGAAACACTATGCTAAGTGAAAATATGAAATGTCTGGAATAGGTAAATTCATAAAGATGTAAAGAAGGCCGGACATGGTGGCTCACACCTGTAATTCCAGCATTTTGGGAGGACTGCCTGAGGCCAGGAGTTCAAGACCAGCCTGAGCAACACAGTGAGACCCTGTTTCTATGAATAAATAAATAAATAATAAAATTAGCTGGGCCTGGTGGTGTGTGCCTGTAGTTCTAGCTACTTGGAAGGCTGAGGCAGGAGGACCACTTGAGCCCAGGAGGTCAAGGTTGCAGTGAGATATGACTGCACCCTTACCCTCCAGCTTGGGCAACACAAGTACCTGTCTCAAAAGGAAAAAAAAGAAAAAAGGAAAAGACAGAATGAAGACTAGTGGTTGCCAGGGACCAAGGGGAGGAAGAAATTGGGAGTTGGTGCTAATGGGTATGAGGTTTCTTCAAGGAAAATGAAAATGTCCTGGAATTGGATAGTGGTGATGATTGCAAAACTTTGTGAATACAGTAAAAACCACTGAATTGTACACTTTAAAAGGATGAATATTATGGTATATAAATATTATATTTCCCAATAAAAAAGAAAAAAAATTCCAACATTAAAGAATTGAGACATGACTTGGCCAAGTCTCCAATTGTGTCAAAAGCAAAATCTACTGGCGTGGTGGTTTATACCTGTAATCCCAACACTTTGGGAGGCCACAGCAGGCAGATTGCTTAAGCCCAGGAGTTCAAGACCAGCCCAGGCAACATGACAAAACTCCGTCTCCACAAAAAAAAAAAAAAAAAAAGCAAAAATTAGCTGGATGTGGTGGCACGTGTCTGTAGTCCCAGCTACTGAGGAGGCTGAGGTTGGGGGGTGTCTTGAGCCCAGGGACTTTATAGTCCACAGTTCCACTTAGCACATCTTGTAATCATACTTCCTCATTATTAAGACGCCAGAAACTATAAGATGAAACACTGATTTAGGAATAAATAACTTTTAAGCAAAAAAACACAAACAAAAAAGTATACTATTTCAGTAACCAACAAAATCATACATTAATCCATATAGTTCCATACCATAACCTTGTTTTGGAATCACAATTAACATGTAAGTATACACTTTCATATCTGAGTTGAAGGCTGTTTGTTCTAGATCACTTTTGGCCATAACAGTTCTGTACATCCTCATGGTGACACATTACATACCACTGTCCTTAGAGCCTGTGCTATTCATCTTCACTTTTATAACACTTTTAGGACCAACAGCATGACACTAAGACAGGTTGAAAAATACTGGAGCTTACCTGTATTTCACATTTGATCATTGCTTTTTCTTTCTTTGAATTATGCCATTCTGGAAGTTAGTCAACTTTGCTTGAATGTCTATGGGAAGGTATTGGCAGGTAGAAGTTTGCAGGCTCAGTGACAACTTTTCAAAATGCAAAAATCAGTCATAACAACCTCCTCTTGCTTTAAAATTCTGTACCTTAGTCTTAGAAAAGTGTCAATTTCCACTGTTTTTTATTACATTGCCAGGAAACCTTTGGCAAATATTTAAAGTTAAGATTTAGGTTAAAATTACAAATTTACAAGAGAAAAAAAACCCCATTAAAAAGTGGGCAAAGGACATGAACAGACACTTCACCAAAGAAGACAAACATGTGGCCAACAAGCATATGAAAAAAAGCTCAATATCAATGATCATTAGAGAAATGCAAATCAAAATCACAATGAGATACCATTTCACACCAGTCAGAATGGCTATTATAAGAAAAGTCAAAAAATAATACATGCTGGTGAGGTTGCAGAGAAAAGGGAACACTTACACACTGTTGGTGGGAGTGTAAATGAGTTTAACCATTGTGGAAAGTAGTATGGCAATTTCTCAAAGAGCTAAAAGCAGAACTATCATTCAACCCAGCAATCCCATTACTGGGTATATACGCAGACGAGTAGAAATCATTCTACCATAAAGACACATGCACACGAATGTTCACTGCAGTACTATTCACAATAGCAAAGACATGGAATCAACCTAAATGCCCATCAGTGACAGATTGGATAAAGAAAATGTGGTACATATACACCATGGAGTACTATGCAGCCAAAAAAGGAACAAGATCATGTCTTTTGTAGGAACGCGGACAGAGCTGGAGGCTATTACCCTTAGCAAACTAATGCAGAAACAGAAATCCAAATACTACATGTTCTCGCTTATAAGTGGGAACTAAATTATAAAAGCTTATGAACACAAATAAAGAAACAACAGACACTGGGGTCTACTTGACGGGGAGTGTGGGAGAAGGGACAGGAGCAGAAAAGATAACTATTGGGTACTGGGCTTAATACCTGGGTGATGAAATAATA
Organism: Theropithecus gelada; assembly: GCF_003255815.1. Classification (NCBI taxonomy): domain Eukaryota; kingdom Metazoa; phylum Chordata; class Mammalia; order Primates; family Cercopithecidae; genus Theropithecus; species Theropithecus gelada. The sequence continues at coordinate 36,208,716 of NC_037675.1, read as the reverse complement.
TGTACAACGAACCCCCTTGACAAATGTTTATGTATGTAACAAGTCTTCCCATGTACCCCCAAGCCTAAAATAAAAGTTTAAAAAAAAAAGATTTAGGTTAAAATTAAACAGTGTAACAGTGTGTAGAGCTACAAATACAACTAATTCAACTGAGGTGGCAAACAGATGAATAGACATATGCTATATATAGCTAATTTTGTACACACCCAGGCTGTAACAGTCACCAATAAATCTCTACATGGTGGCTGGCAAGTTTCTACTGACATTAATTATAGCATATACTCAGACTTCAGAAAAATTAAAATATAAAAAAGATTCATCTGAAAATTAAGAAAATAAAATACATTCACAACTAGAACTTTCTTTTTTTAGTTCCTTAATCTCTATCACCCTTAAGCTATAGGTTCTGAGATCAAGATATGTGATAATGGTGCTACTCCTTAAACAATGAATGTAAAAAAGTTATTTTCTCATTAATGAACTTACAGAGAATAATACTAGATATATAATCAACCATTAATGTAAAAGGACTGAGAAAAATGTGTAACATATAATGCAGAGAGTTTACAGGAAGAGCATAAATAATACGTACATCATTCCACAGAAAAAAAAAATTTGGAAATCTCTTCAAAGATGGAAAAACCTTAAGACTTTGGAACTTCAAATTCCTAATTTTTCCTTTATGTACACTTAAAGGTAATTGTATTAAGAGAAAGATAAGTACATAAAAGACAATGAAGAATATTCCCTCTCTGGAACTATTTCATTAAAGTTTGTCCCACAATTTAAAAAAATCTGTTTGACCTAAAAAATGAGGAAAAAACCGTCTAGTCCTTTTCACTTAGCGGACTCATGGCATAGGTGAGTGGCTGAAACAATCATGTAATAAGTAACCTTAAAGAAATGTGTTATATTTAGGCACCCCTATACACTTTTGCTGGTAGTATAAATTATTATAATCATTTTGGAAAGCAATTTGGCAATATATAGTGAGATCTTTAAAAATACACATACTCTTTGACTAAAGAGTCCTGTTTCTGAAAATCTATTCCAAAGACATCCTATGAAACATGCACAGAGGTTGTCTTCCAAAGCATTACTTATCATAGTAAAAAATGGAAAGCCTCATTTGTCTAACAACAGGGAGATGACTTAAAAATTATTGTGTATCCACAAGACACAGAGTATTACAAAACTATTTTAAAATATTTACCAAGAATGTTTTTTAACCTTTTTCCTTTCCTGATATTTTTAAAATTTTCATGGTAAAAGAAAATTCAAAAAATGTAAACAAAAATCAGAAATCCTCTCATTCTCTTATACAGTATTCTATTCCCAATTCCCAAAGGTAACTACACTGTTAAATTGTGTATGTGTGCACGCACATGTGTGTGTGTGTTAAGCTTCTAGAAATTTTTTGGGCATGCACATGCAAACTTATCTAACAAACATTTATCTATAGATGGGTAATTTTTTGCTTTGTTTTTAATATAAGTAGAGCAATTCTAAGCATGTTGTTTTTCATTTTGCTTCTTATATTCTGACAACTGTTCCACAGCAGCACATATAGGTTTACCTTTTTCACAAAAATGAATATTTAAATATGTATTGGGCTTTAGATTGATAGATATTCAGGTTGTTTAGATTTTTCTGCTTACCAATAATGCAATAATGAACATATCTGAATACATTTCTTTATGTACTAGCGTTACTATGTCAGTTCCTGAAAATATAATTTCAATATTTTAGATAATGAAAGTTATAGACAAATCATCCACCAAAAATACTGCACTGATACCATCCTTCCTACCTCTTCAAACACTGAATATTACCAACTTTTAAATATCTACCAATCTGGAAGATAAATATTTTAATCTCTGTATCTATAAATATGAATAAAGTTAAACCACTTTTCCACTGCATGGTCCATCTTTTTCTTTTTTGTTTTCGAGATGGAGTCTCACTCTGTTACCCAGGCTGGAGTGCAATGGCATGATCTCAGCTCACTGCAACCTCTGCCTCCCAGGTTCAAGAGATTCTCTTGACTCAGTCTCCCAAGTAGCTGGGATTACAGGCACCCGCCACCATGCCCAGCTAATTTTTGCATTTTTAATAGAGACGGGATTTCACCATGTTGGCCAGGCTGGTCTTGAACTCCTGACCTCAAGTGACCCACCCGCCTTGGCCTCCCAAAGTGCTGGAATTACAGGCGTGAGCCATCATGCCCAGTCGGTTCATCTCTTTCTTATAGGTTTATAACAGTTCTGATACAGTCAGGAAATCTGCTCTTTGTCACATACTGTAAACATTTTTTTTTTTTAAGACGGAGTCTTGCTCTGTTGCCCAGGCTGGAGTGCAGTGGCTTGATCTCAGCTCACTGAAACCACTGCCTTCTGGGTTCAAGCGATTCTCCTGTCTCAGCCTCCCAAGTAGCTGGGACTACAGGCATGTGCCACCATGCCTGGTTAATTTTTTTGTATTTTTAGTAGAGATGGGGTTTCATCATGTTAGCCAGGCTGGTCTCGAACTCCTGACCTCAGGCAATCCACCCGCCTCGGCCTCCCAAAGTGCTGGGATTACAGGCGTGACCCACCATGCCCGGTCTACATTTTGCAGTTTGTTGTATTTTAACAGTGTTTATGTTTTTTAGTTTAGTTTTGTTTTGTTTTTAACTGTCTAGCAAATTTATCTATTCTTCCCATTAGGGCTCCTCAATTTTACATAGGCTTCAATTTCAAATATAAAAATAATACATATGTATTTTATTACTCCTTTTATCATTACTTTTTAATTTTTTTGAGACAGTTTCACTCTTGTTGCCCAGGCTGGAGTGCAATGGCGCGATCTCGGTTCACCACAACCTCCGCCTCCCATGTTCAAGCAATTCTCCTGCCTCAGCCTCCCGAGTAGCTGGGATTACAGGCATGTGCCACCATGCCCAACTAATTTTTGTATTTTTAGTAGAGACAGGGTTTCACCATGTTGGCCAGGCTGGTCTCGAACGCCTGACCTCAGGTGATCTGCCAGCCTCGGCCTCCCAAAGTGCTGGGATTACAGGCGTGAGCCACTGTGCCCGCCAGTGGCAGCAATTTTTAAGACACAGTTTAATTACAGATGAATGGCTATAGATTGCCAGTGATAAGCGCCACAAGTCTGAAACCCAGGAGCTCTCTACAATCCAATTTTGATATTATGACTGTTTTCTATAGATTTACTATACAAAATTAGCCTCAATTTTTTAATCTACAAAATAGAGATGAAAGTAACTGCTAATTGCTGCTATGAAAAATGATATTCTCTGTAATCCCAGCACTTTGGGAGGCCGAGATGGGCGGATCACGAGGTCAGGAGATCGAGACCATCCTGGCTAACATGGTGAAACCCCGTCTCTACTAAAAATACAAAAAACTAGCCGGGCGAGGTGGCAGGCGCCTGTAGTCCCAGCTACTCCGGAGGCTGAGGCAGGAGAATGGCGTGAACCCGGGAGGCGGAGCTTGCAGTGAGCTGAGATCCGGCCACTGTACTCCAGCCTGGGCGGCAGAGCAAGACTCCGTCTCAAAAAAAAAAAAAAAAAAAAAAAAAAAAAAAAAAAAAAAAAAGAAAAATGATATTCTTATTAGAAACTAGTAGGGCATTTATAAATTGACAAATGGCTACCATATAGAAAAAAAACTGCTTAGGTTAATTTATGAATATACTATGTTTGGAAAAAACAAATGTGAGTAACGAGTGATTAATATCTCTTGATACTGTATATTGATAATTTTCAAATATAAGAATATGACCCACAGGGAAATGACAGAGTGATCCCAAAGAGAAAGCAGAAACCCAGGAGAAGGTTAGTTTTACACAAAACAGGAAAATCTGGCCCTGCATTGCAATCTTTCTTTTAATTCCTCACTTTTAATTGCTTTCTCCCAGCCTTGAAGAGCAACTTATTTGTGATGAAAATAGTAAATGTTAGGGGAGCATGCAGTTGGTCATTGTGGCACCCTGAGGACCTTAGTTTTAGAGGAAGAAAAACTGAGGAGCTAAGAGCCCCAAGAAGGTCATAAATGGGTACAACAAATGTTTCTAGAGATGTGGAATAACAAAGTAAAACTTATACTTACAACTTGAGATTCACGAGCTTTAGGAAACATTTTGGCAACATTGAGGCCATCAATGACAATATCAAAAGGAGGACAAGATTTTATGAAGTTCTCAAATCTCTTAAGTTCCTAATAAAGAAAAGTCAGACAAAACATTAATAAGAACTTAGTAAGGACTTTATTATCAACACACTGCAGTAAACTTTATTACTGTTTTGATAATTCAAAATATTCATCCCTTAAAAACACACAAACACACACACACACAGAATATTCTCAAAATTAAATCTGAAAAAGCCAGCCTAATGGATGCAACTGCAAACAATTATCTAACACACTTTATAATCTTATAGTGCTTTACACTTCACAAAGCACTTTCATACGTAATTTCATTTGATCTGCAGCTGGCCTATCTAGACTTCTGAATTAACCCACATGATAGTTATGATAAGAATGAACTGTCAAAATCTCTAAGTCCTGTTCTGTAAGCCAAGGAGAAGTGAACCTTAGATATGCCACTCTACCATTGCAACTGTGCTGAAAGAACAAGGCTGTAAAACGTATAGGTCCTCTTTTGTCATTAAGAGCTTTTATTATGGCTGTTTTGGAGAGGTAAAGATTCAGTCAATCATTAATTCAAAAAATATTTGCTGAGCACCTACTATATGCCTAGCAGTTTATCAAAGAGACAAAACAAAACAGAACAAAAAAATCCCACTTAATGGAGCTTAGTGGGAGGATGCACAAAATAAAACAAGTAAATAAGTAAATAATATTAAATGTGAGAATGCTATGGAGAAAAAAAAGAGGGGAGAGAGTTCCACCTCTGGTAATGATGGAATAGTTTGTATTGGATTACTAGATAATAATATAAATTCTAGATAAATACCCAGCAATTTGAAAGTACCAAATAATGAGCAAAAGCAGGCAGAAACTGGAGAGGACATGACATTTGAAAGGTTTGGTAGTTTTAAAATCTGTCTGAAAATTAGTTGACACTCCCCTCTCAAAAGGTGGGGTCTAATACCCTGTGCTTGAATACGGGCTCTCCTTTGTAACTGCCTCAATGAATAGGATGTGGCAGAAGTGACATTACGTGATTTCTGAGGCTAGGAAATAAAAGATAATACAGCATTCATCTGGCTCTCACTCTCAGGATGCTTGCTCTTGGAAACCAGCCATCCTGAGAATGCCCAACTAGACGTTACATGTAAGTGTTCCATCTGACAGTCCAACGGAATCTCACCAACAGCCAGCTAGCATCAATTACCACACCGATAAGACTGAGGGGGATTTCAAGATGACCCCTAGCCCCTATTTGACTACAACAATAGGAGACCCAAGCAAGAACCATCAACGAAGTCTCATTAACCCCTAGAACCGCGAGAGAGAACAACAATAATAATGGTAATAAATGGTTGTGTTTTTTTAATGCCACTATATTTGGGAAAATAAAGGAAAGAAAAGAAGGGAATTATACCAGGTAAAATTTGTCTAGGTCAGCGGGCAATCTCCAGACAGTGTGACCAGCAGGAACAACTGGAAATCAAGCAGAAAGCTGCAGAACTTACTGATTTGAGGATAGAGAAGACAGAGTTTGAGGCAACCAGAGGCTGGAAAATGATGGGGAATCCTAGAAAGGATAAAACCACAAAATTTGCACATAAATCTCCTCAAATTCTTGGGTAAAACATGATCTGCACATGCTTGGAGAAGATTCCAAAGAGCCCAGCAAAAAAGCAACAGCTGAAAGACTTGAAAGACCTAAGCAGAGATCTCAGCTGCTACCCACTGCAAGGGAGACAGTGTGGAGACTAAGTCTAAAGAACTTTAACAGCCTACTAAATTAGCAAAAAATCAGTAATTTCCAGACAAACATAGATAATCTCTAAAGCCTCTGCAATGTGTCATTCACAATGTCTGATACACAATTAAAAATTAATAAACATAAAAAATACAAACATGTGATCCACACAGTCAAGGAAAAAGGGATTCAAAATAAATCAATCTGGGCTGGGCGCAGTGGCTGAAGCCTGTAATCCCAGTACTTTGGGAGGCTGAGGTGGGTGGATCACTTGATGTCAGGAGTTCAAGACCAGCCTGGCCAACATGGTGAAACCTCATCTCTACCAAAAATATAAAAATTAGCCAGGCATGGTGGTGCATGCCTGTAATCCCAGCTACTCAGGAGGCTAAGGCAAGAGAATCACTTGATCTTGGGAAGTGTAGGTTGCAGTTAGCCAAGATCATGCCACTGCATTCCAGCTTTGGCAACAGAGAGAAACTCCATCTCCAAAAACAAAAATGAAACTGGCTGGGCACAGTGGCTCACACCTGTAATCCCAGCACTTTGGGAGGCCAAGGCAGGCGGATCACGAGGTCAAGAGATCAAGACCATTCTGGCCAACATGGTGAAACCCTGTCTCTACTAAAAGTAAAAAAATTAACTTAAGGCTGGGCGCGGTGGCTCAAGCCTGTAATCCCAGCACTTTGGGAGGCCGAGACGGGCGGATCACGAGGTCAGGAGATCGAGACCATCCTGGCTAACCCGGTGAAACCCCGTTTCTACCAAAAAAATACAAAAAACTAGCCGGGCGAGATGGCGGGTGCCTGTAGTCCCAGCTACTCGGGAGGCTGAGGCAGGAGAATGGCATAAATCCGGGAGGCAGAGCTTGCAGTGAGCTGAGATCCGGCCACTGCACTCCAGCCTGGGCCACAGAGCGAGACTCCGTCTCAAAAAAAAAAAAAAAAAAATTAACTTAAAAATAAAAAATTAGCTGGGCATGGTGGCGCACACCTGTAGTCCCAGCTACTTGGGAGGCTAAGGCAGGAGAATTGCTTGAACCCGGGAGGCGAAGGTTGCAGTGAGCTGAGATCATGCAACTGCACTCCAGCCTGGTGACAGAGTGAGACTCCGCCTCAAAAAAAAAAAAAGAAAAGAAAGAAAGAAAGAAACCAATCCAAAGTGTAGATGCTTGAGTTAGCAGAAAAGAACTATAAAGTAACTATTGCAAATATAATCAAGAATTATGCCTGTAATTCCAGCACTTTGGGAGGCTGAGGCAGGTGGATCACCGGAGGTCAGGAGTTCAAGACCAGCCTGGCCAACATGGTGAAACCCTGTCTCTACTAAAAATACAAAAATTAGCCAGGCATGGTGGCACGCACCTGTAATCCCAGTGACTTGGGAGGCTAAGGCAGGAGAATCACTTGAACCTGGGAGGCGAGGCTTGCAGTGAGCCAAGATTGTACCACTGTGCTCCAGCCTGGGCAACAGAGTGAAACTCCATCTCAAAAAAAAAAAAAAAAAAAAAAAAAAGTAAAGGTAAATATAGTCATAATGAATGCAAAGAAAGAAAATCTCCACAGAGATTGTAAACTAGAAAAATTAACAAAATGAACATTATAGAACCAAAAACCACAAATGTGAAATAAAATATTCATAGGATGGATTTAACAGCAGATTGGAGATGGCAGAAGAAACAGTCAGTGAACATGAAAGACAGAGCAACAAAAAACTATACAATTTAATGAAAACAAAAAGCTGAATTGGGTCTCAGTAACCTGTGGTACAATATCAAACAGATTAACATGTGTAATTACAGTCCAGAAGGAGAGGATAGAAAGGACAGAGTAGTAAAAAGTATTTGAATGGCCAAAACATCCCCAAATTTGATGAAATACATAACTTGCCCAAGAAGCAGAGCAAACTCAAAGCAGAATATACGCAAAGAAAACCATAAGTAAAACTATAACTAGGCACATCATAGTAAAACTGATGAAAATCAAAAATAGAAAAACCTTAAAAGCAGTCAGAAAAAAAGGATACATTACATAAAAAAGAATAATAATACAAATGACAGTTTAGTTTTCATCAGACACAATGGGGCCAGAGAACATCTTTAAAAGGATGACAGACAACAAATAAAATAACAACAACACAAAACTGCTTTCAATCCACAATTCTGTATCTAGTAAAAATATCCTTTAAAAATTGAGGCCAAAAAAAATTAAGGTAAAATAAAGATATATTCAGGTAAATGAAAACAGAGAATTCATCACCAGCAAGCCTGCAACATAAGGAACGCTAAAGCTGGCCAGTGCCATGGCTTATGCCTGTAATCCCAGCATTTTGAGAGGCCCAGGTAGGAGGATCACTTGAGGTCAGGAATTCAAGACCAGCCTAGGCAACATAGCAAGATACTGTCTCTACAAAAGAGAAAGAAGGCTGGGCACAGTGGCTCATGCTTGTAATCCCAGCACTTTGGGAGGCCGAGGTGGGCAGATCACCTGAGGTTGGGAGTTCAAGACCTGCTTGACAAACATGGAGAAACTCTGCTCTACTAAAAATACAAAATTAGCTGGGTGTGGTGGCACATGCCTGTAATCCCAGCTACTCAGGAGCCTGAGGCAGGAGAATTGCTTGAATCCGGGAGGCAGAGGTTGTGGTGAGCTGAGATTGAGCCATTATACTCCAGCCTGGGCAACAAGAGTGAAACTCTGTCACAAAAAAAAAAAAAAAAAGAAAAAAAAAGGAAAGAAAAGAAAGGAAGAAATGCTAAAGCAATTTCTTCAGGCTGGGGAAATAATATCAGATGAAAAGCTAGACTTGGAAGAAATGAAAAAACACCAAAAATAAAATGATAAAGATGTGGGTATTTATAAAAAAGAATATACTTTTTCCTCTTTTAATTTCTTTAAAAGACATATGACTACTTAAAGCAAAACTTATCACAGCACTACATTATAGGGCTTAAAACATATACAGATGTAACATATGTTTTAAGCTACAATAAAACAATAGCACAAAGACCAGGAAGTGGTAAATGGAATCCTATTGCTATAATGTTCTGATATTTCATGTGAAATGGTTCAATATAAATTCTAAGTAGACTGAATTAAGTTAAGGATTCAGATTGTAAAGTTCAAATCGTACATTTAAAAAATAATGTAGATCTGTAGGTCAGAGCTGATAAAATTTTTAAAAAGTTAAAAAAAAAAGTAGAAAGGTATAGATAAAAGCCAACAGATGAATTAAATGAAAAATTAAAAGAAACTGGATTAACCCAAAAGGAGACATGAAAGGAGAAACAGAAGAACAAAAAGCAGATGGGATAAATAGAAGACAAATAGCAAAATAAAATGTTTAAATCCAACCTTATAAAAAATGCTATCTATAATAGATGTACTTATCTTTAATACAGAAAAAGTGGGAAGTGAAAAGTAGGAAAAAATACGTATCATGCATCAGTAAGTTTAAGAAACTTGGAACGGTGACACTAATGTTAGACAAAATAGACTTGGAAGAAAAGGAGTACTACAAAAAGAAGGGACATTTCATGATGATGACAGGATCAATACATCAAAGTCATAAGAATAGAGCTTCAAGATGTGGATAAAGGAAAAGCTGACAGAACAAAGGAGGAATAGGTAAATCTACAATTACAGATGGAGATTTCAATACCTTATCTGCATAATTGATTGAACAAGTAGGTAAAAATCAGTAAGGACTTAGAAGACAAATCTGTCTCTGTAGGACACTACGCCCAACAATAGCAGACTACATATTCAAGTGCACATGGAACATCTACCAAGACAGACCACAAGCTAGGCCATTGATATGGTTTGGCTTTGTGTCCCCACCCAAATCTCACCTTGAATTGTAATCCCCAGGTGTTGAAGGAGATACCTGGTAAAAAGTGATTAGATTATGGGGGTGGTTTCTTCCATGATGTTCTCGTGTTAGTGAGTGAATTCTCACGAGATCTGAAGGTTTTATAAATGGTAGTTTTTCCTGTGCTCTCACATGCTCTCTTGCCTGCTGCCGTGTAAGACGTGCCTGCTTCCCCTTCTGCCATCATTGTAAGTTTCCTAAGCCTCCCTAGCCATGCAGAACCTTGAGTCAATTAAACCTCTTTTCTTTGTAAATTTACCCAGGCTCAGGCAGTTCTTTATAGCAGTATTAGAATAGACTAACCATAAAATAAGTTTCAATACATTTCAAAATACTGAGATCTTAAAGAGCATATTTGCTGATACACACACACATACACTTAAACAAAAAACCAATAGCAGTAAAATATCTATAAAAGCCGCAAATATTCCTAAATACACTTCTCAATAACCCAAGGATCAAAAAAAATTACAAAGGGAATTAGGAAATATTTTGAACTAAGTGATAATAAAAATTACATATCAAAATTCAGGGGATGCAGTGTACTAGTACTCAGCAAGAAATATAAAGCTTTAAATACTTATATAAAAAGAAGAAAGGTCATAAAAATTGACCTAAGTTTTCAACTTAAAAAGGTGGAAAAAGAAGGGCAAATTAAATTTCAAACAAAGTAGAATAATAATAAGCAGAAATCAAAGAAATAGGAAAAGCTAATAAGGCAAAATGTTGAAAAAATAAAGAATGAACCTCAATCCCTATTTCACTTCACACACACAAAATATACATAAATAGATCATAAACCTAAAAGCCAAAACTATGAAAATTCTAGAAGAAAACAGGAAAATTCTTAGCAACATCAGAATAGGCATAAATTTCTTGGGTAACATATAAAGTCATCATTAATATTCACAGGTGGGGCCCTTGATACAATGCCCTTGAAAAAGTTACAACATAATTTTTGTAACATTCTTGCCAAAAATGCCAACCCAAATCTTATCATAAGGAAATATCAGATAAACCCAAATTGAGAGACATGTTACAAAATAATAGGCCTATGCTTTATTATTATTATTTTTTAAGTTGAGGTCCAAGAAAGACAAAGAAAACTGAGATTAAAAGAGACCAAAGACACATGACAACTAAATCCAATGTGTGGTCATAGTTTGGATCTAGAGGAAGGAAAAGCTTGTTAAGGACATTATTGGGACAAGTGACAAAACCTGAGTATCAACTCTCGATTAGATAATCTTATCATATCAGTGTTACAAAGATGATAACAATAACCTTTGGTACAATAACTATTATAAAATACTCAACATCATTAGTCTTTAGGAAAATGCAAATTTAAAACCATAGCAAGATATCATTATAGACCCACTAGCATGGCCGAAATTAAAAAGACTGACCCATGACAAGTATGTGGAGCAAATGGACTTTCCAAACATTGCTGGTGGGAATGCAGGAGGGTACAACTACTTTGGAAAATAATTCAGCAGTTTCTTACAAAGTTAAGCATATATTTATCATATAACTGAGCAGTCCCATTTATGAGTATTCACAGGAGAAATATGAAAATACACATCCACACAAAGACTTATATTGAATGTTAACAGTGGCTTTATTCCTAATTGCCAAAAACTGAGAACAATTCAAGTGTCTATTAACTAATGAAGGAATGGGGGAAGAATGTGGTGTTAAAGCCAGTTGCTTTAACACTCCCTTTCTTCTAATCCTTAGAAAATATTATCTGTGTCTGTAGTACATGGATATAGTTAACATGTGACAATCACTGCTTTTTATGTAAAGTTTTGAGTATGCATTATTGTTTTCCACTTATTTCTTCTTAGTTGCTAGAGTAGGACATTAAGTGAGAAAGGTCTTTTTAAAGAAACTGGCTTTAGTCATAGTAGATGTGGAAAAACAGGGGAATACCAGCTATTTTGGTTGGAAGCAGTGCTCTTAACATAGGAACAACAATAAAAAATGCATCTCTGTATCTAATTACTTCCTGTGCATTCTTTAAACCATGGAGGCCAATCCTAAATAAGAACATTAACATGACTGCCTTAATGAAAATGAAGCCACATGGCTAAAAAGTATCATTGCAACCTAACAACCAACAAGGAGGTTAGAGAAATTTTAAACTGGCAACAACAGTACTGTAAACTAAAGAGAAGTTTGAGAGAGTTCTCCTAACTAAATGACCAATGGTAATCAATGGTAATTTATTGAGACAAACTATCTTAGCACATTTCTCCAGCTTTTGAGACAAAAAAGAGTAGAGGTAACTCAAAGTAAAGCAGGAAAAATACTTTAACTCAATTTCAGAAACAAGGGCTGCATTAAACAGAAAAAACGGTGATGGTTTCCTTACCACATGTCAAACATCTCTCAAACAAGTTTCCTTTACCACTCAATCCAGGTGGTCCATTAGCTGTTTTCTTCTACCCTAATTAAGTAATTAACCTTTAAGGCAGGAGAGTTAGGAGAACACAGCATCTTTGGATACTTTATCATCTAAAGACGAGTGGTATAAGCAGGTAATGGGACTGAAAGTGAGATAAGACAAGTACATGACACCAAGGAATAATCTGTCATATGCTGTTCAGAGGAGAATTATAAACCGCATCTGACTCGATAAGCCAGAGTGGAAAAATGCCCCATCTTCATGCAGCTTACCAGATAAACTGGACTAATATCCTGATGAGTCTAGATCCAAAAGGTGGAAATTGCCAGCATCCAAAAGGACAATGAAGGGGTAAGTACACTCTACCCATCTACCTAATGGCATATGCTGAGCATTAATGGATCTCTTTTCTCAAGGATAATTCAATAGGATGAAAAAATCCTTCACAGGCCAATGAAAGATACACCAACATTTGTTAGGAGTTTTGCCTTAAAGATTCAGATAGGCCGGGCGCAGTGGCTCACGCCTGTAATCCCAGCACTTCGGGAGGCCAAGGTGGGCGGATCACAAGGTCAAGAGATCAAGACTATCCTGTTCAACATCGTGAAACCCTGTCTCTACTAAAAATACCCAAAAAATTATCTGGGCATGGTGGCACGCACCTGTAGTCTCAGCTACTCAGGAGGCTGAGGCAGACGAATCGCTTGAACCCCAAAGGCAGAGGTTGCAGTGAGCTGAGATTGCGCCACTGCACTCCAGCCTGGCGACAGTGAGACTCCGTCTCAAAAAAAAAAAAAAAAAAAAAAAAAAAGATTCATATAAAAGCATGTTCTGAAACTCAAATACAATTCAGAATTTAGACCTCTGCCTGGATCCCTCAAAGAAGAGGACAAATTTGGTTGTATCTATGAAGAAAGAGCAATAAGCTTTAAGGAGAGAATAGCAACAAAGAGATCCAAAATTAAAATAGAAATGAAAAAAATGCAACAACAGAATTTAAATATGCTTTGAAAGCAGTAAAGATTAGAACTAATATACTAGAACATGGATTTCATGAAATGCAGCACAAATTTTGAGAAATTCTACTTCAGTGCAGAAGAAGAAAAAGAATGTTAAGAGAAAGAACATTATAGGTATGAGGGACAGAGAACAGAGATCTAACTTTTAAGCCTCAAAAGAGTGTTCTCAAGGAATAAATCAAAACAAAAAGAATTTTTTTTTTAAATGAAATTTCAAGATTAAAAAATACCTACATTTTGGCCGGGTACAGTGGCTCATACCTATAATCCCAGCACTTTGGGAGGCTGAGGCGGGTGGATCACTTGAGGCCAGAAGTTCAAGACCAGACTGGCCAACATGGTGAAACCTTGTCTCTACAAAAAATACAAAAATTAGCTGGGCGTAGTGGCCAGCGCCTGTCATCCCAACTACCCAGGAGGCTGAGGCAGGAGAATTGCTTGAACCCAGGAGGTAGAGGTTGCAGTGAGCCAAGATTGTGCCACTGCACTCCAGACTGGGCAACAGAGCAAGACTGTCTCCAAAAAAAACCTTACATTTTAAAGGACACATGACATGAAATTCAGGGAAATAATGAAAAAAATCACCTAATCACATCCCCACAAAATTTTTAATTGTGAGGTTAAAGAAAAAAATCCTACACACTTCCAAGTCAAATAATACCATAAACTTACATAGTGCTTTCCACGTGCCATGTAGATCCCAATGCTATTAAGAAACAAAAATTCTAAGTGCTTTACATATACTAACTTTCTTATTGCTGAAACAATGGTATGAGGGTATGAGGTAGATATTATCATTTTTCCCACTTAACAGATTAGGAGAATAGAGCATAGGGAAGTTAAGCAGATCACCTAACTAGTAAATGGTGAACTTGGGGTTCAAAATCCAGAAGTTCATTCTCTCGTACTATCCCTCAGAGCAACAAAAATCAAGCTGGACCCCAGCTACTCAGGAGGCTGAGGCAGGAAGATTGCTGGAGTCCGGGGGTTCCAGTTCAGCCTGGGCAACAAGTAAGACCCCATCTCAAAACTAAGAAATTCAAGCTAGAAATCCCAAAAGCCAGAAGACATCAAAACAACTATGTTTAAGGATCATGGAGTAGTTTACACATGGGGCCTAAACCTCTTGGCACATGCACTATAATAGTATTTCCTTCTTCCTATACAGTATATTTTAATAGTGTGCCCTGTATTCTTAAGCAAGGCATGCCAATCAAGACTGCTGCCCTTCCCTGCAAGGTCCTGCAAACAATGGGAAAGAAACTTTGCAAATGTCCTTCATGAGTTTTTTGGCTTAGAAATCCTACTTTCTTTGATGTGGTCTCCCTATTTTATTTAAGGACCTACATCACTCCCACTCCCCTACTCCCTCCCCAAAAGAGACTAATAAGGACTAATGGTATTTCACCTGGATATGTCTAATTGAGAGGTGACAATGTGCTAGCAGCCCTCACTCTCTGCGCCTCCTTGGCCACCAGCCTTGGCTTCCACTCTGGCGGCACTTGAGGAGCCCACGGCACCGTGGGAGCCCCTCTCTGAGCTGGCTGAGGCCAGAGCCTCCTCCCTCTACTTCTCGGGAGGTGTGGAGGCAGAGGGGCAGGTGGGAACCGGGGCTGCGCTCCCGGGCCCCTGTGAGTTCCGGGGGACATGGGTGTAGGCTCGGCCGCCGGGCACACGGAACAGCCGGCAAGCACGGCCTAGGCCCAGGGCAGTGAGGGGCTTAGCACCCGGGGCAGCAGCTGCAGAGGTTGCCGGGTCCCCCAGCAGTGCCGGCCCGCCAGAGCCGCACTCAAATTCTCACCGGGCCCTAGCTGCCTCCCCCTGGGGCAGGGCTTGGGACCTGCAGCCCGCCATGTCTGAGCTTCTCCCCATGCGGTGGGCTCCCTCACGGCCTGAGCCTCCCCTACAGGTGCCGCCTCCTGCTCCGTGGCGACTGGTGCCATCCCGGTCCCACGGACAGCCCAAGGGCTGAGGATTGCAAGTCTGGCTTGGGACAGGCAGGCAGCTGGCTTGCAGCCCTAGTGTAGGATCCACTGGGTGAAGCCAGCTGGGCTCCTGAACCAGATGGGGACTTGAAGAACTTTTATATCTAGCTGGAGGATTGTATGTGCACCAATCAGCACTCTGTGACTCTGTGTCTAGCACAAGGATTGTAAATGCACCAATCAGCACTCTGCGTCTAGCTCAGGGTTTGTAAATACACCCATCAGCACTCTGTCAAAACGGACCAATCAGCTCTCTGTAAAGTGGACCAATCAGCAGGATATGGGTGGGGCCAGATAAGGGAATAAAAGCAGGTGCCCCAGCCAGCCAGCCAGCGGCAACCTCCTTGGGTCCCCTTCCACACTGTGGAAGCTTTATTCTTTCGCTCTTTGCAATAAATCTTGCTGCTGCTCACTTTGGGTCCACGCTGCCTTTATGAGCTGCACCACTCACCAGGAAGGTCTGCAGCTTCACTCGTGACAGCGAGACCACGAACCTACCAGAAGGAAGAAACTCCAGACACATCTAAATGTCTGAAGGAACAAATTCTGGACACACTATCTTTAAGAACTGTAACACTCACTGCGAGGGTCTGCGGCTTCATTCTTGAAGTCAGTGATGAAGTATTTTTATTTTTTCCTTATTTTTATCTATTTTAGTATTTCAACTTTTATTTCAGATATAAGGGATCCATGTGGAGGTTTGTTACATGGGTATACTGTACCCAGGCAGTGAACATAGTACCCAGTAGGTAGCTTTTCAACCCACACCCCACTCCCTCTAGCAGTCTGCAGTGTCTGTTGTTCCCATGTTTATGTCCATGTATGCTCAATGTTTAGCTCCCATTTATAAGAACTTGCAGTATCTGCTTTTCTCTTCCTGAATTAATTTGCTTAGGATTATAGCCTCCAGCTCCATCCATGTTGCTGCAAAGGACATGACTTTGTTCTTTTTTACGGTTGCCTAGTATTCCATGGTGTATAGTACCACATTTTCTTTATCCAGTCCACCACTGATTGGCACTAGGTTGACTCCATGTCTTTGCTATTGTGAGTAGCACAGCAATGCACATATGAGTGGATGTGTCTTTTTGGTATAATGATTCATTTCCCTTTGGGTATACACGCAGCAGTGGGATTGCTGAGTTAAATGGTTGCTCTGTTTTAAGTTATTTGAGAACTCTCCAAGCTGCTTTCCACAGTGGCTGAACTAATTTACATCCCATCAACAGTGTATAAGCATTCCCCTTTCTCTGCAGCCTCATACTGGTACAAAAACAGACATACAGACCAATGGAACAGAACAGAAAACTCAGAAACAAAGCTGTACACTCGCATACACCTGATTTTTGACAAGGCCAACGAAAACAAGCAATGGGGAAAGGAATTCCTATTCAATAAATGGTGCTGGGATAACTGGCTAGTTATATGTAGCAGAATGAAACTGGACCCTTAACTTTCACCACATATCAAAATTAACTCAAGATGGATTAAAGATTTAAATGTAAACCCTCAAACTATAAAAATCCTAGAAGAAAACCTAGGAAATACCCTTCTTGACTTCAGCCTTGGCAAAGAATTTTTCGTTAAGTCCCCAAGAGCAACTGTAACAAAAACAAAAATTGACAAGTGGGACCTAATTAATTAATTAAAGAGACTCTGTATAGCAAAATAAACTATTTACTTTAAACAGACAACTTACGGAATAGGAGAAAATATTTACAAACTGCATCCAACAAAGGGCTAATATCCAGAATCTATAAGGAACTTAATTCAACGAGCAAAAAACAACCTCATTAAAAAACAGGCAAAAGACATGAACAGACACTTCTCAAAAGAAGGCATACAAGTGGTTAATAAACATGAAAAAATGCTCCATATCACTAATCATCAGAGAAATGCAAATTAAAACCACAATGAGATGCCATCTCACACCAGTTAGAATGGCTATGATTTAAAACATCAAATAATAAGGTGGTTTTTTAACTGCAGGTCACAACACCTTACTAGGTCATGAGATCAATTTAATACAGTTGCAACCAGCATTTCGGAGAGAAATAAACAGAACTAAAAATAGAGTGCAACAAATATAGCAAGAGTCCATAATTTTTTTAATGTATAAATTTTTTTTATTTATAAATGTGTTATTACATATAATGTATATTGTATCTGTGTTGTGTTCAAAAATGCTTAAAAGCTACTGGTAATAGGACTCTGTCACATATATAAAACGTGATTTTGCCCCAGGGAACATTGCTAATACATTTTATCATAGGCCTATAATATTTACCTCTGGTAAGTTTATTAAAGAAAGTGCCAGAACCCAAGTTATAAAAATTAGCTCTAATAGATATTAGATATATCATGAAACTACAATAATCAAAATAGTGTCATACTGTTAAGAAGTATCCAGATTAGTGAATCAGAAAAGAAGGTCCAAAAAGAGACCTAAATATTTATATGAAGAATTTGGTACATGCTAACAGTAACATCCAACTTTATCACTAGTTGGGTAAAATATGGGTTGCTAAACAAATGATGTTGACACAATTGGCTAATTAGCTGGGGAAGAAATTAAGTTGGAACTATACCTCACATCAGAAAAAAATTCCAAATGGATGAAAAATTTAGAGAAAAACAACAAAAGTGTAGGAAGCAAAAGCAAGTTTTTGTGTTTGTTGGCTTTTCAATAACCTTGCAACAGAAAAAATCTTTCTAAATATGAAACACAGGAGCCATAAAAGGAAAGTCTGATAAATTTGAATATTTTAAAATGTACATAGAGAAAAAAACATAAGTAAAGCTTCAAAAATTGTAATTTAAACCACAGATTTTTCAAATAAAGAGCTCCTAAAATTGATAAGAAAACAGTCAAAACTCAAAAAACGGGCAAGACAGGAGCAAACAGTTTGCAGAAAATAAATATAAGTGACTCTTAAACCTGTGAAAATATGCTCCACCACACTCCAAGAAAACTGTAAATTAATCCTATACTGCAATTTTATTTTTTACTTCATATAGGCAAAGATCAAAATGTTTGATAGCACACTGAATCTTAAAGGTGTGGAGAAAGAATTCTCATATTTTGCTGATTATTAACTAGCAAATATTAATATATAATTTGCTGAGTATATACTGATAAAATTTCCATGAAGGCCAATCAAAATTAATATGTCTCCATTGTGCTAGCAATTCAATTTGTGGGACTCTATCTTACATCTATATCAGAATGTGAGAAATCACAAATGTGTAAGGTGATTCACTGTGGCACTTTTGTAATAGTGGAAGATTTGAAACCACTTAAATACTCATTAATAGAAGACTCAATGAATAATTAAATTGTCATTCCATACAGCTAGAAAGAAGAAAAAAAGAGAAGAGGAAGAAGAGAGGAAGGAGAAAGAAGATAATCTATTTTTTAATCTTGAAATATAAAATGATAGCCCACTATCAACTACATGAAGGACTAAAAAACTTTCCCTAAAAAATTCTCAATCATCTAGAATCATGAGCTAAAGATGCATGCTCCCTAGCAGTTAGGTATTATTTCCAAGTATTAATACATTCTCCTATAAATTCCAGATAGAACAGAATTTACTTACAAGTTTAAAGTTATTTCTTAAATCTTGTCTGAGCTTTGCAGAAAGATCTAACTCAGGTAAAGATAGTTTAGAAATTAAATGTCTAGACAGAATCAGCTATATTATTTTTAATCCCACTCTCCTTCCTTTTCATATCATATTCTGACAGATTTATGGAGAACAGCTAAAAGAAAGGGCAAAAGGCAATATATTTTTAATTATAAAATCTTGCTCCTAAATTAGAAAGAAACAAATCAGGCCAAAAAAAGAAAAAAAGAAAAAAAGGCAGTAACACAGCCTGAGTCCTGCAAACCCCAAAACGCTGTTAACTACTTAAAAAAAAAATTCTGCTTTCATTCAAGGAGTTTGTTCGTGCTTACACACCCTGGAAATCCCCTCTGCTTCACAACTAACCCAGAACCTGCTCTAAAGTGCCAACACAGTGCCTAACTTCCCTTCGTCTTTGAAAGGAAACGTGTAGAAAATTTAAGCCCCTTCACTGATCAAGTCGCTTCACTTTTCTGGGCCTTATGTTCCTCTGGAATAAAGTGGGGCTATTAATACATACTTCAAAGGGCTATTGCAAGGACTCAATAAAATTAAATGATTTGACTGTAAAAAGTCTATACTATAAAAGCCCCTGTATGTGCTTTAGGTAAATAATAATACCACAAGTTTTACCAATAGTTTGTCAACATTTATAAACTTTTTGGGTTTCAACATTGGATACCAGGAAAGTAACTTTTCCTGCTTCCTATTCCTGACTGAGAAATGGGCTACTGTCTTCACATGGCAGCAGAGTAGATGAATCCCTGAAAGGACCCATAACCTAACTGCTCCCACGTGTATAAGAAAAATATGTCTACATTTCAGTTGTTCCTAGGTATTCTGATTCGGGGGCCAAAAAGACCATTTAGCTTGTCACCTTCAAAGGGCACTAGACTGAGGTAAGATCCATCCCTTTGTAGTACGCATGTATGCGTGGTTCATAAATCAAGTTTCTCGGCTGAGGACTGCCTGTAGTGCTTCCTTAAGGATTACTTTATGCTTTACAGTGTGCATATGTCTTCTGATCTATCCTCAAAACAAACCTGTGAGAAAACTGAGATGCGGACAGAAAGACCAAATTAATGACAACAAAAAAAATACAGAATCTTTATTTCTAATTCCATTTACTAATGACTTCATTGAATTGAATGAGCTATTTCCTTTCTTTATAAAGCAGAAACAATTTATCAGTCATTTGCAGAAGCCATCAAGTTTTCAATGTTCCCACAGAAATGAAGCAGAATTTACTACCATCTATACTCAATTCTATTGCTAATTTTTTATAAAAAGAAAATAGTTTGGGTTATTTTTGTTCTCTTTTAGTGAAAAAAAATCAGAAGCAGAAAAGAGAATGAAAAAGGAAAAATTTAAATTCCTGAAACTTCTAGTGCATAAATTCAACAGTAAATCTGACTAATGTTAAATATGTAGACAGTAAATCTTTGTGCACTGCAGTAGTAAGAGAGTAGACTGTGAAAGTTATCCAAGTGGAAAGCAGAAAGGAAATGGGAAGTGATTTTACTCTGAAAGAAAACCAAAAGGTGAAAGAGTCAAACAGTAAATAGGACAGGCAAGAATACTCAGGTAGAAATCTTGGGGATATCCCGGGAACATTCATCAGCTCAAATGACGTGTCTTGTACATCTCATTGGTGGTTTTCCTTCCACTGTCTAACTTATACAAATATCTGAGTAACTCAAGAGCAATGTACAACTGGAAGATGAGTCATTCCACCAGTAATCAACGAGATTAAGGGAAATTCTATTTTCCTGTGAACTTCGGCACAGTTTGAATCTGTTTCATTATTCCTGCTAGGAATCACTACAAATCCAGGTTTGCACACTTTTTCTTCTGCCATTATTAAGTAAATAATAGTAAGTTAAGTGGTAGGTAATTTCCCATCCTCAAAACACATACATCAGTCTCATAAGGTGGCAGAATTACCGGTATGGTTAAACAGCATGTGTTACTGAGTCCAAAGATGTGGGTTTGAATCCTGACTTCATCACTTAACCTGTGTGGTTTCAGCCAGTTACCGAACTTTTCTGAGCCTCAGTTTCCTCATTTGTCACGGAGAGAAAATACTCATTCCCTCAGAGTTACTGTAAAGATTAACTGAAATGGTGGCTATGACATAATAAATGTAAGCACTGGATTATTTAATGTATAAATAACCATATTTATTACACACACCTACTGGATGCCACGCATTGTGGAAAATATGCAAAAGGGTGTCCCGTCCCTCAGAGTTTCTAATCTGGTTGAAATAACAATAGACACTAACGTGAAAAACTAAACACTAAAACAAGAACACATAGTATAGGACCAATAGCCAGATGTGTGCCAGGGTTAATAAATGCTACAAGTTCCAAGGAAGAAAAGATAAATGCAGACTACAGAGGTCAAAAAAGGTTGTGTGACAGAAAAGGGACTGAGATAGCCATGAAGGAAAAACAGGATTTGGAGGTAGGAGTATATTTTAGATAAGGGGAAAAAGAAAAGGAAGAAAACACAAAGCAGTCTAGAGCCACTAATTAGCTGGCACTGGCTGAAGCAGAGTCTCTAGAGGAGAATGGTAAGCAATATGGCCTGAAAAGTAGGCTGCGGCCAAACTGGAAGAATTACTTTCAGGGCAGGAATGGGTAACTGCTGAAGGTTTTGAGGCAGGGGAGTAACAGCATTACATCAGCGTTTTGAAAAGAATGACCTGGAGTGCAAGATCCACTGCTGCTTAGGAGAGGGGCATCAACAGCAGCACCATGGTTCCTCTGTGGATTTCTTCTGTTGGAATCTGGACGACTGGAATGATGGAAATGTGTGGGATTTGCCAATCTCCGAAATCAAGTATCCAGAGAATCAGTGAAGAGAAGGTTTGAATTCACACTTATGGTAGTGGGAAATCCAGGAAAGACAACATTAATCTACTCATGATTCCTCATAGATTTGCATTCTCCAGAATATCCAAGTCTTTCTCATAGAATTACTACTAAAAAGACTATAGGAGGAACAATCCAAAGTTTTAATCAAAGAAGGTAGTGTTAAGTTGCTGCTTACAATAGTTGATACCCCAGGATTTGGAGATGCAGTAGATAATAGTAATTGCTGGCAGCTCGTTATCAACTACATTGATACTAAATTTGTGGACTACCTAAATGCAGAATCATGAGTGAACAGATGTCAGGTGCCCGATAACAGGGTGCAGGTTTGTTTATACTTCATTGCTCCTTGAGGACATGGAATTAAACAAGATAATAACTTTAAAACAGATAATGAAAGAAATCTAATAACTTAAAACATATAAATTTCCAGAAACAGATGAAGAAGACAACAAGTTTGTTAAAAAGATGAAGGACCATTTACCTCTTGCGTAGGTAGGTAGTAATACTGTATCATTGAACTTAATGGCAAAAGGGTTAGGGGAAGGCAGTATCCTTGGGGTGTTGCTAAAGTTAAAAATGGCGAACATTGTTTTTACAATTTTAAGAAATACGTTAATAACACATATGCATGATTTGAAAGATGTTATTAAATGCCCACTATGAAAGCAGAAAACTGGCAGTTGTGACTTATAATGTAGTTGATAACAAATAAGGGCTAAGAGACTTCTGGCACAAATGGAAGAAGAAAGGAGTATGTAGCAAAATGAAGGACGGAGCTGGAGATGGAGCAGGTGTTTGAAATGAAGGTCAAAAAAAAAAAGCTCAAAACCTGAAGGACTCTGAAGTTGAGTTCCAATGGCAGCGCCACGAGCAAATGAAAAAGAAGCATAACACAAAGAATTAGAGAAAAAATATTGTCAGTTTGAGGATGAGAAAGCAAACTGGGAAGCTCAACAATATATTTCAAAACAACAAAGCTCTTTGAGAACCTTCAAAAAGAAAAAGAATAAAGAGAAGATCTTTTAAACTACTGACCAAGAGTTATGCATTATTAATAGTTACCAATATCCCAACTTGGACATCAGTGTTTGTTGGATCCATTTGACCAATTTGCACCAGTTTTATCCATAGTGATAGATTTAACAGCATGACAAAAATTATTTTGTTGTTGTTCTTAATGGAGACTAAGATGCCTTGAATTGTTTAGGGTGTTGTGTACTTATTAATAGAAACTAACAGGCCAGGCACTGTGGCTCACACCTGTAATCCCAGCACTTTGGGAGGCCAAGGCGGGTGGATCACTTGAGGTCAGGAGTTCGAGACCAGCCTGGCCAACATTCTGAAAACCTGTCTCTACTGAAAATACAAAAATTAGCTGAGTGTAGTGGTGGGTGCCTGGGTTTTAAATACTAGTTTAGCTTCACTGATCACATAGTTTACAGTAATAATGAATGCTGTGGTTTGGATCTGATCATCTAGCTCTGCTAATCTGGTACTTAATAATCAGTTCTTGTTTACTAATAGTCATTTGACGTTTCTCTGATTGCAAGTGGAGAAGCCTTGTACCATCAACACAATGGTGAATGACTTGGGAAGAAACCACATCCAAAAATATCCAAGGGTCTGGCCCATGTTTAGGATAGGCTCCTAAGTATATTTTGAAAAAAATGAACGTCCGGGCACGGTGGCTCATGCCTGTAATCCCAGCACTTTGGGAGGCTGAGGCGGGAGGATCACGAGGTCAGGAGATCGAGGCCATCCTGGCTAACATGGCTAACATTTCTACTAAAAATATAAAAAATTAGTTGGGCGTGGTAGCGGGTGCCTGTAATCCCAGCTACTCAGGAGGCTGAGGCAGAAGAATGGCGTGAAACCAGGAGGCGGAGCTTGCAGTGAGCCGAGATCGCGCCACTGCACTCCAGCCTGGGTGACAGAGCAAGATTCTGTCTCAAAAAAAAAAAAAAAAAAGAAAAGAAAAAAGAAAATAAATCAACTACCGTTAATAGGACAAGAAATATTGACAATGACTACAAAAAGAATTATTAATTTATGATAAGAACTTTCACCTAAGTCTAATGACTCCTGAGCATCTACTCTGCGAATAAGTTCTTTTCAATTCCCACTGACATTGTATCTGGGAACATTGTACCTTGATATGGCCTTACCATATTTTCTTGAAAAAATCCTCTGCCTATTTTTCTCATTTTGGAAAATTCTGCAGGTTATATAATCAAGATAAGCATTTATGCTGTATGAATCTGCAAAGGAACTACAGTATTTTTATTAATATGACAGAATGCACTTTTGCCATTGGTGGTTTTTCAGTCAGCTTGCAAAGAATCACACTGTTAAAGCAGTGATCAGCCTAGAGAGAAGCCTGCTTTTGAAACAACCTGAGTTATCTGCTAATTCAAAACATCTGAACAAAAATACTCCTGGCACAAATGCAGTGAACTCATTACAAAAACAAAAACAAAAATAAAACACCTACGTTTAAATTAGCCCTGTAGGTAGCTTAATCCATATGCATTCCACCCTTCCAATTATAAGTCTCTGAAAGAAAAGCCAGAACTCCTAAATGCAGGAAATCACATTTTACTTCTGTGCAGCTGCTTCATAGCAAAGGAAAATGCAAAAACAAAGAGGAAATGCACTGGAGATCTTGTAAAGAGTGGAAATCCCCTCACTCCACATCTCCCAATTAGCACTGTTGGGGACATAGGCTCTCAGGTTCAAGTTTCCCTTTGTGTAAAGCCTAACCACACCAGAATTAATCTGCAGTTGCCACCTGTGATAAAAGCAGGGGTTGTGCACACTGGAGCATTCCACATTGCCTCTTTAGCTATAGCTTTTACCACACAATGGATTAACCTGTACAGGAGTTTTTAAAAACCTGTACAGGATTTGTAAAAACTCCTCCCCTAACCCAGAAAAAAAATGTTAATAACCTCTTTGCAAAGCAAAAACAATGCAGTACAGTAGGAAACCTTTATAGAACTGACTCTGAATCTAAATTAGTTGTTCTAGTCTATTAAGAAATTTTATCTTGTGCATTTAAAAAATGGAAAAAGAAACATATGTGCAAATGTCATGACAATTTTCAGCATTTAAAAAGTATCATGTGCTTTAAGAAGGGGACTTTCACTCTCTATAGTGGTATTTCTGAACCGGTTATATCCTTTCTAATGAATATATACTATATATATTATAATAAACATATAATATGTTTACTTGAGGAAACCTTTACTATAGGAAGATGTTACTTCTGCATGAAAATCACTGAGAAAGCAATGTTTTATAATCTCCCTTTTCATAACTTCTATCATGAAAGTATATGTGTATTTGTCAGCTTTTTTTTTTTTTTTTTTTTTTTAAATAGACATGGGGTCTCACTATGTTGCCTAGGCTTGTCTCAAACTCCTGGGCTCAAGCGATCCTCCCACCTCAGCCTCCCAAAGTGCTGGGATTACAGTCGTGAGCCACCACAGCTGGCCCTTTGTCAGCTTTTAAAAAAAGATTTTCAAGATGAAAATCTTAAACATATATAAAGGCAGACAGAATAGTATAATAAATCCCCATGAACCCATAAACTAGCTTTATCATCTCATGACCAATTTTGTTTCATATATAACTCCATCTATTCCATCCCCTATTTCCCAGTTATTTTTGAAGCATATCTTAGACATCACATCATTTCATCCATAAATATTTCAGTGTTTAGCTCTGAATCTAAAGAGTTTGGGCCAGGTACGGTGACTCACGCCTGTAATTCCAGCACTTTGGGAGGCCAAAAAAAGGGCAATCACTTGAGCCCAGAAGTTCGAGACCAGCCTGGGAAAATGGTGAAACCCCCTCTCTACAAAAAGTACAAAACTTAGCCAGGTGTGGTGGCACGCACCTGTAGTCCTTGCTACTCAGGAGGCTGAGGTGGGAGGATCACCTGAGCCTGGGAGGTTGAGGCTGTAGTGAGCCGTGATTGTGCCACTGTACTCCAGCCTGGGTGACAGATTAAGACCCTGCCTCAAAAAAAAAAAAAAAAAAAAAAAAAAAGAGTTTTAACTCACTAACATTATTAACCCTAAATAAAAATCAACAAAAATTTCTTAATACCTCCAATAACTGGTGTTCAGATTCCCCTGATTGTTCAAATCAGGAACTAAGGGTCCAATATGATCCATACACTGCAAATGGTTGCTTTATCTCAAATTACTTTTATCTATAGGTCATTGCTCCATCTCTCTCTTTTTTTTTTTTTTCCAATTGATTTATTGGAAGAAACTGGGTTGTCCTGTAGTTTCCCACAGATGGTATTTGGTAATTGTACCCTTGAGGCGTAATTTAACATATTCCTCTGCCCCCTGTTTTTTTTTTTTTTTTTTTTGAGACGGAGTCTCACTCTGTCGCCCAGGCTGGAGTGCAGTGGCTGGATCTCAGCTCACTGCAAGCTCCGCCTCCCGGGTTCATGCCATTCTCCTGCCTCAGCCTCCCGAGTAGCTGGGACTACAGGCGCCCGCCACCTCGCCCGGCTAGTTTTTTGTATTTTTTAGTAGAGACGGGGTTTCACCGTGTTAGCCAGGATGGTCTCGATCTCCTGACCTCGTGATCCGCCCGTCTCGGCCTCCCAAAGTGCTGGGATTACAGGCTTGAGCCACCGCGCCCGGCCTGCCCCCTGTTTTTCCAGTAAATTAGTAGTGAGCTCTAGATGCTTGATCAAATTCAGGTTTGATATTTTCATGTACCAAATCCTTAACTCTCCTATTTCCTATTTCTTAAAATCTTGAAGAACCACAAGCCATATTTCAACCTATAGCTAAAAAGTAGTGTTGATTAATAAGGAGGTGTCATGTGCTCTGCTCAAGAAATAACAACTTGGAATTTCTCCCTTTAGATATTAAGGAAAGGAGCTTCACATCATCAAAACCTCAGCAATGATTTGATGCTGACTTCCTTCCCTCCCAAACTGACACTGTGCTACATACAGACTCTGCACTTTATACCTAAATATTCCAGATAACTGAGGCATGCTCCTTTAAACACCCAATTTTATTTCATTTTAATCTTTTAAAGTCAAAATAATCCAAGATGGAAACTGTTGTCAGAAATATAGTATACAGTTTCCTTCATCAAATGAAGAACACTGAACAATATCTTATTAAATTTTTCAGTGACCCTTTCATTATGAATACAGGGAAGCTTAATGAATAGAACTCATATTTGGGAATCAGACAGATGTGCATTCCAATCTTAATTCTGTTACTTACAAACCTGCTTGGCAAGTCACTTAACCTCTCTGAGGTTTAGCAAAAAAGGGGAGGCTGCCTTCCTTGTAGTATTGTCACAAAAATTAGAAATAACTGATACAAAGATCCTAGCACAAAGATCTTAGCCTGACACTAAGAATTCAGTATGGTAACTATTATTTATTTATTCAACAAATTGAGCATCTTTATGTAAAGCACTATTCTAAGTTATGAAGATACAGCAGTATTCTAAACAGACAAAAATCCCTCCCCTCGTGGTGCTTTCACTCTATACAAAGAAAAGATATATAGTAAAAGCTGTGTGTGTGTGTGTGTGTGTGTGTGTGTGTGTGTAGCATATCAGATAAGTGCTATGGAGAAAAATAAAGCAGAGATAGAAAATAGGGAGTGCTGGGGGATATGAAGGAAAGAGCGGAATCAAGGATGATTCTGACCTTTTTGCCCTGAATAGCTAGAAGGAAAAAGTTGTATTTACTGAGATAGGGAAGACTATAGGAGGAACATGTGTATAAAGATTGGGAGTTTGGTTCGGTGGAGATCAGAGGCCTTATTCTCAACATTTCGGCTGCTGCTTTTTCACACTGATAGATTTTTCTTCCTTCAGAAGTAAGCTGTCAGTCTTCAGCACCAGTATTACTGTTTCTAATCTAGTATCTTATTTACATTATTCTATTCTCTAAGAAGACCAAATGAAAAAGCAATAAAATCGATACATTTAGGCAACAGCTATAGAAAAACTAGGCAGAATTTTTAAAGAAATTTTTTAAGAAAAGTAACACTAAAAGTGTATCACGGCCGGGCGTGGTGGCTCAAGCCTGTAATCCCAGCACTTTGGGAGGCCGAGACGGGTGGATCACGAGGTCAGGAGATCGAGACCATCGTGGCTAACCCGGTGAAACCCCGTCTCTACTAAAAAATACAAAAAACTAGCCGGGCGAGGTGGCGGGCGCCTGTAGTCCCAGCTACTCGGGAGGCTGAGGCAGAAGAATGGCGTGAACCCGGGAGGCGGAGCTTGCAGTGAGCTGAGATCGGGCCACTGCACTCCAGCCTGAGCAACAGAGCGAGTCTCCATCTCAAAAAAAAAAAAAAAAAAAAAAAGTGTATCACTTTGGGAAGTACCTCACTTCTAAATATTGTTTCTAAAAATTCACTTAGAAGATGATTATATAGAACTCACAGAACTTTTCCCATAAATAAAAATTTATTTAAAAATGGCTTGGTTTCCATGACAAATGATGCAACGGGTTATAGTATAACAGTAATAATGCCAACCTGAATCTGAGAGAGAAAAGATCACAGGCTGTAAGAAAGACAAGACTCTCTTGCCCTTGGCGCAAGAAAAGTCAAATATCTCCTTTGCACACTCCCACCTTGTTTAAACCTCGTAAAGGTGACTTTATCCCTCTGTCTCTAGCACACTCCACATACAACGTTCCACTTGAGCACCCCCCTCAGATCAGCCCCTCAAAACGTTCTCTATGAAAAATCACCAACCCAACTCTAAAACAGCAGCAGCCAAACACCCATACCCACACCGAATTCTCATTTCCTTGTAAAGCCAAACTCAGCCATGCTTTAGCAGGAAAGTACACTGCTGCAAGCTAAATCTCATAAAAAAGACTGGATCCCAGCTGGTAGAATTTCAGTCAAGTGTTACATAAAAGAAAAAGAATGAAGAAATTAGGAAAGCATTTGACATTGGGAAGGCCACTGCTAGGAGTGACCTGCTTGGCCTTTTAAGTTTTTAACCTTCCTAAAATTCTGAATTCATTGATTTTTCTAGAAGTTTCACATTTTTGGCCAGAATTCTTGCACCAACACACCTGAATGGTAACTGTTTTAGGGCACCAGAAACTGTGCTGCTGTAAGACAGTATACTTAATCAATAAATGTTGTGTGACTTCTGATTGCTCCACCAACAGCCATTTCCCCATCTTTCTCCCTCTGTTCAGGCCTCCCTATTACCTGAGACACAACAATATTGAAATTATGCCAATTAATAATTCTACAATGGCCTCTAGGTGTTCACGTGAAAGGAAGAGTCTCAGGTCTTATACTTTATTTTTTTTTTTTTTTTGTTTTTTTTTGAGACGGAGTCTTGCTGTGTCGCCCAGGCTGGAGTGCAGTGGCGCAATCTCGGCTCACTGCAAGCTCCGCCTCCCGGGTTCACGCCATTCTCCTGCCTCAGCCTCCCGAGTAGCTGGGACTACAGGCGCCCGCCACTGCGCCCGGCTAATTTTTTCTATTTTTAGTAGAGACGGGGTTTCACCATGGTCTCGATCTCCTGACCTTGTGATCCACCCGCCTCGGCCTCCCAAAGTGCTGGGATTACAGGCGTGAGCCACCGCGCCCGGCCTGGTCTTATACTTTAAATCAAAAGCTAGAAATCATTGAGCTTAGTGAGGAAGGCATGTCGAAAGCTAAGACTGGGCTGGGCATGGTGGCTCACGCCTGTAATCCCAACATTTTGGGAGGCCAAGGCAGGCGGATCACTTGAGGCCAGGAGTTCTAGACCAGCCTGGGAAACATGGCGACACCCCATCTCTACTAAAAATTAGCCGGGTGTGGTGACACATGCCTGTAATTCCCAGCTACTCAGGAGGCTGAGGCATGAGGATTGCTCAACTGAACCTGGGAGGCGGAGGATGCAGTGAACCGAGATTGTGCCACTGCACTCCAGCCTGGGTGACAGAGCGAGACTCTGTCTCCCTGCCTCAAAAAAAAAAAGAAAAAAAAAAAAAAGCTAAGATAGGCCAAAAGCTAGGTACCAAACTTTGCAAATGCAAAGTTCTCGAAAGAAATTAGAAGTGCTACTTCAGTGAACAAATAAATAAGAAAGCAAAATAGCCTTATTGCTGATATGAAGAAAGTTTTAGTGGTCTGGATAAAAGATCAAACCAGCCACAACATTCTCTTAAGCCAAAGCCTAATTCAGAGCAAGGCCTGAATGCTTCAATTCCACAAAGGCTAAGAGAGGTGAGGAAGTTGCAGAGGAAAAGTTGGAGGCTAGCAGAATTTGGCTCAAAAGGTTTAAGAAAATAAGCAATCTCCATAACATAAAAATGCAAGGTGCCAGGCATGGTGGCTCAGTCTGTAATCACAGTACTTTGGGAGGCTGAAGCAAGAGGATCACTCGAGGTCAGGAGTTTGAGACGAGCTTGCACAGCATAGCAAGATCTTATCTCTACAAAAAATTTAAAAATGATCCAGGTATGGTGGTATGCTTGTAGTCTAGCTACTCGGGAGGCTTAGATGGGAGGATTGCTTGAGCACAGGAGTTCGAGGCCCCAATGGACTATGATCGTAGCACCACACTCCAGCCTGGATGACAGAATGAGACACTGTATTTTAAAAAAAAAATTAAAAAGTGCAACATATAGGCTGCTGGGAGGTTACAGGCAAAGACGGGTGTAACCAACGCAAAAAACAAGTGCCAGGTGAAGCATCAAGTACTGATGTAGAAGCTGCAGCAAGTTATCCAGAAGATCTAAGATCACTGATGAAGGTGGCTACACTAAACAACAGATTTTCCATGGAGACAAAACAGCCTTCTACTGGAAGAAGATGCCATCTAGAACTTTCATAGCTAGAGAGAAGTAGTCAATGCCTGACTTCAAAACTTCAAGGGACAGGCTGACTCTCTTGTTATGGGCTAATAAAGCTGGTGACTTTAAATTGAAGTCAATGCCCATTTACCATTCCAAAAATCTTAGGGTCCTTAACAATTATGCTAAATCTCTGCCTAAGCTCTATCAATGGAACAAAGCCTGGCTAACAGCACATCTGTTTACAGCACGGTTTACTGAATATTTCAAGCCCACTGTGGAGACCTACTGCTCCAAAAAAAAGACTCTTCAAAACAATATTGCTCAGTGACAACGCACATAGTCACCCAAAAGCTCTTATGGAGATGTATAAGGAGATGAAAGTTGTTTTCATGTCTACCAACACAACATCCATTCTAAAGCCCATGGATCAAAGAGTAAATTCGACTTTCTGGCCTTATTATTTGAAAAATATGTTTTGTAAGGCTATAGCTGTCATCGACAGTGATTGCTCTGAAGGATATGGGCAAAGTCAATGGAAAACTTTCTGGAAAGGATTCACCATTCTACATGCCACTAAGAACATTTGTGATTCATGGAAAGAGGTCAAAATATCAACACTAACATGTTTGGAAGAAGTTGACACCAACCCTGATGGATGACTTGGAGGGGTTCAAAATTTCAGTGAAAGAAGGAACTGCAGATATGGTGGAAATAGCAAGAGAACTAGAATTAGAAGTGGAGCCTGAAGATGTGACTGAATTGCTTCAATCACAAAATAAAACTTGGATTAGGAATTTCTTCTTATGGATGAGCAAAGAAAGTGGTTTCTTGAGATAAAACTCACTCCTAGTGGACACATTGTAAATATTGTTAAAATGATAACAAAGAATTTAGAATATTACGTAAACTTAGTTGACAAAGCAGCAGCAGGATTTGAGAGGACTGACTCCAATTCTGAAAACAGTTCTAATGTGGTAAAATGCTTTCAAAAAGCACTGCATGCTGCAGAAAAATTTTCTGTGATGAGAAGAGTCAATTTATGTGGCAAACTTCATTACTGTCTTATTTTAAGAAATTGCCACACAGTGGTTCATGCCTGTAATCCCAGCACTTTGGGAGGCTGAGGCGGGTGGATCATTTGAGCCCAGGAGTTCAAAACCAGCCTGGGCAACGTGGCAAAACCCCATCTTGACAAAAAATTAGAAAAAATCAGCTAGACATAGTGATGTGAGCCTGAAGTTGCAGCTACTCAGGAGGCTGAAGTGGGAGGATCATGTGAGCCTGAGAAGTGGAGGCTACAGTAAGCCGTGATCTTGCCACTGCACTCCAGCCTGGGTGACAGAGTGAGACTCTGTCTCAAAAAAATTAAGAAATTATCATAGCTATCCCAGCCTTCAATAAACACCACCACTTTGATCAGTCAGCAGCTATCAATATCAAGGCAAGCAAGACTCCCCATCAGCAAAAAGATTACAACTTGCTGAAGGCTCAGATGACCATCAGCATATTTTTTAGCAATAAAGTATTTTTAAATTAAGGTATCTATACATGGTTTTTGGATTTTTTTGTTTGTTTGTTTTTAGATATAATGCTATTGATACTTAATAGTCTACAGCATAGTGGAAAGATAAGTTTTGTTGTTGTTTAGAGGCAGAGTCTCACTCTGTCACCCAGGCTGGAATTCAGTGGCACAATTATAACTCATTGTCACCTTGAACTCCTGGGCTTGAGTGATCCTACAAACTTAGCCTTCCAAAGTAGCTAGGACTACAGGTACACACCACCAAGCCCAGCTAATTAAAAAAAATTTTTTCGTAGAGATGAGGTCTCACTATGTTCCCCAGGCTGCAGTCGAACTCCTGGCCTCAAGCAATGTTCCTGCCTAGGCCCCAAAGCAGTGGGATTACAGGTGTGAGCCACCATATCTAGCCACAGAAAGATAACTTTTATATGACCTGGGTAAGCAAAAAATTTGTGTGACCCACTTTATTGCAATATTTACAGTAAAGCTTAGAACCAAACTTGCAATGTCTTCAAAGTATGCCTGTACTTTAAAATATGTGGCTTAAAACTATATTTTGCAGATAATTAAATTTCTTTCTCAGATTTTAAAAAAATCACTAAGCCCCCAAAGTTTTCCATTTACCACACAACATTTATTTAAATGTGGGGAAAAACCCCACAGTTCATTTTAGAGATGACAAGATCTTCAAACCCAGAAAAAAGAGAAGGCTCTGGAGACTGTGATAAAGAGCTCAGTTCACATCTTTCAGTTTGTAACCAAATAAAGAAAAAAATATATATCCCTAAAGACCTAAATTAGATAAGTTCTTATACTGACATTTCATTTGGGTCATATGTCCTGTCTTAAATTTGTATTTAGAGAAACACCAGAAGGCCCCCTCTTTGTCAATTAACTGAAGAGATACCATCAAGCAGCACAAATGGTTTGCTTTAAACTTAACCCTAAAAACTCAATTAAATGTACCACAGGCAATTTGCCTGCCTCCTTTTCTTTTCCAGAAAGGAGAATCCTAAATCATTAAAGCTTTATTTAAAAACTTCTAAATCACAGAATTATGGGGACTGTGATTACGATTAAAGTTTCATTAAATCTTCAAAATGGGGCTGGGTGTGGTGGCTCACACCTGTAATCCCAGCACTTTGGGAGGCCGAGGTGGGTGGATCACCTGAGGTCAGGAGTTCGAGACCAGCCTGGCCAACATGGTGAAACCCCTTCTTTACTAAAAATACAAAAAAATTAGCCAGGCATGGTAGCAGGAGCCTGTAATCACAGCTACTCAGGAGGCTGAGGCAGGAGAATCACTTGAACCCAGGAGGTGGAGGTTGCGGTGAGCCAAGACAGTGCCATTGCACTCTAGCTTGGGCAACAAGAGCAAAACTCCATCTCAAAAAATAAACAAATACATAAATAAATACATAATAAAATTAAATTAAAGTTCAAAATGAATGGATCAGGGTTGGCCGGCTAGCTAGCCTGCCTGCCTGCCCGCCCGCCCGCCCGCCTTTCTTCCTTCCTTCCTTCCTTCCTTCCTTCCTTCCTTCCTTCCATCCATCCCTCCCTCCCTCCCTCCCTCCTCCCCCCTTCCTTCCTTTCTTCCTTCCTTCTTTCCTGATGGAGTCCTGCTCTGTCGCCAGGCTGGAGTGCAGTGGCACAATCTCGACTCACTGCAACCTCTGCCTCCTGGGTCCAAGCGATTCTCCTGTCTCAGCCTCCTGAGTAGCTGGGACTACAGGCGCACGCGCGCTACCAGGCCCAGCTAATTTTTCTATTTTTAGTAGAGATGGGGTTCACAATGTTGGCCAGGATGGTCTTGATCTCTTGACTTCGTTATCCGCCTGCCTCAGCCTCCCAAAGTGCTAGGGTTATAGGCGTGAGCCACTGCACCTGGCCTTTTATCTTTCTTTATAGCTATTTTGACAGAAAAAAAAAATTTCCCCTTTTCACAAGTGTTGATGAAATTTTTTATACTTAATAAATATTATAATCAGAATAAAACCCACTTCCATTTTGAAAAGTAAAAGAAAATGATTAAGAAGTCTCAATAAGAACTAAAAAAGCACCAGGTGCAGTGGCTCACGCCTGTAATCCCAACCTTTGGGAGGCCAAGGCTGGAGGATTACTTGAGCCCAGGAGTTCATGACAAGCCCAGGCAACAAAGTGAGACCCCCATCTCTACAAAAAAATTAAAAAATTAGCTGGTCGTGGTGGTGTGTGCCTGTAGTCTCAAATACTCAGGAGGCTAAGGTGAGAGGATCACTTGAGCCTGGAAGGTTGAGGCTGCAATGAGGCTATGATCACGCCACTGCACTCTAGCTTGGGTGACAAGGGTCTCATAAAACAAACTAAAAAAGAACGTAAGAAACTAATAGAAAATATACTGAGTACTGAGACTGTTGTCTTTTTGTTTTAGCTTCCTTTGTTAATATGCTTGTATAATAAAATAGAGGGAAATAAATTTTACTTGAACTTTTACAATAGAAAGAAAAAGAAAATCATGTCTAAACCAGAGTATTTTCTAAAACTGTGGTTCAAGGACTGCTGGGTATCCCCAAGACCCTCTCAGGGGATCTGCAAACTTAAAACTATTTTCATAACACTGAGATGTTATATGCCGTTTTCACTCTCATAAGCTCACAAGTGTACAGTAGAGTTTGGGCATAGTATCTCCAAGAGCCAACAAAATCCTCTCTGCTTTTCCAACTACCTATTTCCATGAGCTTCCATTTTCTTCATATGCTTCAACCAGAACACCATACCACAACAGACTGAATATAGAAACAGATACAAAAATCCCGCTGTCAACTCTTTTCACCAAAATGATGATGCTGAAAGCAAAGAAGGAAATCCCTCCTCCTCCCAAAGCCAAGTCCAAAGTTAAGGCTTTGAAGGCCAACAAGGCAGTGTTAAAAGGCATCCAGTCGCACACAAAAAAAGATCTGCAGGTCACCTATGTTCCAGTAGCCCAACACACTTTGGCTTTGAAGGTAGCCCAAACATCCTCAGTAGAGAACCTGCAGGAGAAACAAGCTTTACTATTATGCCATCAAGTTTCCCTTGACCACTGAGCTGACTGTGAAGACAATACCACATCTGTGTTCACTGTGGTTATCAAAGCCAACAAGCACC
The DNA here is from genome assembly GCF_003255815.1 of Theropithecus gelada. NCBI lineage: Eukaryota > Metazoa > Chordata > Mammalia > Primates > Cercopithecidae > Theropithecus > Theropithecus gelada. The sequence goes on along the minus strand of NC_037675.1, from coordinate 36,173,575 downwards.
AGATCAAACAGACTATATAAAGAAGGTCTGTGACACTGACATGGCCACGATCAACACCCTAATCAGGACTGATAGAGAGAAGCCAGCCTATGTTTGACCGGCTCCTAACTATGATGTTTTGGATGTTGCCAACAAAATTGGGATAACCTAAACTGAGTCCAACTGGCTAATTCTAAATATAAGGGTTTTTTTTGCCATTTATTTAAAAAAAACTACCTGTCTTCGGCTGGGCGCGGTGGCTCACGCCTGTAATGCCAACACTTTGGGAGGCTGAGGTGGGCAGATCACCTGAGGTCGGGAGTTCGATACCAGCCTGACCAACATGGAGAAACCCCGTCTCTACCAGAAATACAAAATTATTCAGGCTTGGTGGCCCATGCCTATAATCCCAGCTACTTGGGAAGGCTGAGGCGGGAGAATCGCTTGAACCTGGGAGGCGGAGGTTGCGGTGAGCTAAGATCGTGCCATTGCACTCTAGTCTGGGCAACAAGAACAAAACTCTATCTCAAAAAAAAAAAAAAAAAACCAAAAAACTACCCATCTTTTATTAAGCCATATTATTGAAAAGACCTGCAAAAATGTAAGACAATGTACTCTTCTCACCAATATTGGTTTTGTTCTGGACAATAGAATTATTTTCTATAAAAATGTTATTGAGGCGGGGCGTGGTGGCTCACGCCTGTAATCCCAGCACTTTGGGGGGCTGAGGTGGGCGGATCACGAGGTTAGGAGATCGAGACCATCCTGGCTAACATGGTGAAACCCTGTCTCTACTAAAAATACAAAAAAATTAGCCAGGTGTGGTGGTGGGCACCTGTAGTCCCAGCTACTTGGGAGGCTGAGGCAGGAGAATGGCATGAACCCGGGAGGCGGAGCTTGCAGTAAGCCAAGATCGCACCACTGCACTCCAGCCTGGGTAACAGAGCAAGACTCTGTCTCAAAAAAAAAAAAAAAAAAAAATTATTTATGCTACATCAGTTTTTATATTCTATTCAATAAATTAATATATATCTGGCTGGGCACAGTGGCTCACGCCTGTAATCCCAGCACTTTGGGAGGCCAAAGTGGGTGGATCACTTGAGGTCAGGAGTTCCAGACCATCCTGGCCAACATGGTGAAACCCCATCTCTACTAAAAATACAAAAATTAGCCAGGTGTGGTGGCATATGCCTGTAATCCCAGCTACTCGGGGGAGGCTAAGGCAGGAGAATCACTTGAATCTGGGAGGCAGAGGTTGCAGTGAGCAGAGATTACGCCACTGCACTCCAGCCTGAGCAACAGAGTGAGACTCTGTCTCTAAAGCAAAACAAAAAACAAAAGCTCTCTAGAATGTTCAATAATTTTTAAATATATAAAATATATAAGAAATACTTTAGAACTGCAATTCTAAAGTATTTCTTAAAGTACAAGAAAAATACAACTTTACAAAGAAGTACTTTTTACAAGAGAAACAAAGAAAGCTGTTTAAAAGAGAATTTAGGCCAAGCATGGTGGCTCATGCCTGCAATCCCAGCACTTTGGGAAGCCAAGGCAAAAGGATCACTTGAACTCAGGAGATTGAGACCAGCCTGGGCAACACAGTGAGATCCCATCTTTACAATTTTCTTTTTTTCTTTTTTTTGAGACAAGAGTCTCACTCTGTCGCCCAGGCTGCTGGAATGCAGTGGCGCAATCTAGGCTCACTGCAACCTCGGCTTCCCGGGTTCAAGCAACTCTCCTGCCTCAGCCTCCCGAGTAGCTGGGACTACAAGCTTGCACCATCATGCCCAGCTAATTTTTTGCATTTTTATTAGAGAAAGAGTTTTGCCATGCTGCCCAGGCTGGTCTCAAACTCCTGAGCTCAGGCAATCCACTCACCTCGGCCTCCCAAAGTGCTAGGATTACAGGTGTGAGCTACCAAGCCCAACCTCATCTCTACCCCATCTAATTTTTTTTTTTAAATTTAAAAATTAGCAGGGCAGGGTGGCATGTACCTGTAAGTCCTACCTACTTGGGAAGCTGAGGTGGGAGGATCGCTCCAGCCCAGGAGTTCAAAGCTGCAGTGAACTATGATCACACCATTGCACCCCAGCTTCGGCAAAAGAGCAAGCCCTCATCTCCTTAAAAAAAAAAAAAAAAAAAACAATGAATTTATAATTTACAGGACGAGCTTCCATGTGTGGGGGCTCACACTTATAATCCCAGCACTTTGGGAGACTGAGGTGGGAGGAATGCTTGAGCTCAGGAATTTGAGACCAGCCTTGGCAACATAGTGAGACTCTACCTCTACATAAGATAACAAATTAAGGCTGGGTGCAGTGGCTCATGCCTGTAATCCCAGCACTTTGGGAGGCTGAGGCGGGTGGATCACCTGAGGTCAGGAGTTCAAGACCAGCCTGGCCAACATGGTGAAACCCCGTCTCCACTAAAAATACAAAAATTAGCTGGGCGTCATTGCAGGCGCCTGTAATCCCAGTTACTCGGGAGGCTGAGGCAGGAGAATCATTTGAACCCAGGAGACAGAGGTTGCAGTAAGCCAAAATCACGCCATTGTACTCCAGACTGGGTGACAAGAGCAACACTCCATCTTTAAAAAAAAAAAAAAAATTGCTCAGATGTTGTGGCACATGCCTGTAGTCCCAGCAACTCAGGAGGCTGAGGTGGGAGGATCACTTGAGCCCAGGAGGTCCCAGCTGCAGTGAGCCATGATTGTGCCACTGCACTCCAGCTTAGGTGACAAAGGAAGACCCCGTCAAAAAAAAAAAAAAAAAAAAAAAGTGATCATGAGTTAATAATCATGGAGGATGGGGGTCCATTATATTAGTCTCTTTTTGCATATGTTTGAAATTTTCTCTAATGAAAAGATTAAAGAATTGAATTCTTATCTTTGTAGTTGAATATAAAAAATCTGACTGTCATTTAATGTTATTATCAAGAACCATGGCTGGGCATAGTAGCTCACACCTGAAATCTCAGCACTTTGGGAGGCCTAGGTGGGAGGACCACTAGAAGCCAGGAATTCAAGACCAGCCTAGGCAACATAGCGAGACCCCATCTCTACAAAAAAATTAAAATAAAAAAATTAGCCAGATGTGATGGCACACACCTGAATCCTAGCTACCCAGGAGGATGAGGCAGGAGGATTACTTCAGCCCAGGAGTTCAAAGCTGCAATGAGTTATGATCATGCCACTGTATTCCTGCCTGGGTGGATAGTAAGAACCTGTCTCAAAAAACAAAACAAAACAAACAAACAAACAAAAAAAAAAAAAAAGAGAGAAAAAAAGAAGGAAAATAAGAAAAAAACCTAATTAACATTGAAGTAACACTATGCACATAGCTCCAAATTCACTTTTTGACCTTCACTGATGCCCACTCAATTAGTTTCAGTAGTTAAATCAGTAGATGCAAACTATTTGGAATTCTGCTTTGTTCACTTAAAATTCACATATACCACTCTCTTCTCTACCTACTATCACTAATCTGACTTACACAAAACTGACAGATATCTTTCAGTTTAATATTTAAAAAGTTCAACAAATCCTTTAACCTGATTGACCTGGTCATACCTAGAATAATTTATATGTAACATTATTGCCATCTGCTGGCTATGTTGTCTAATTACAGTAAACAAATGTTTAAAACAGAAAAGCTAAAAATTTATATAATAACTGAGATTTTTCTCCCAAAGCTATTCAACAGAAAAGAAGCTGCCATACCTGGCCGGGCGCGGTGGCTCAAGCCTGTAATCCCAGCACTTTGGGAGGCCGAGACGGGCGGATCACAAGGTCAGGAGATCGAGACCATCCTGGCTAACACGGTGAAACCCCGTCTCTACTAAAAAATACAAAAAACTAGCCGGGCGAGGTGGCGGGCGCCTGTAGTCCCAGCTACTTGGGAGGCTGAGGCAGGAGAATGGCGTAAACCTGGGAGGCGGAGCTTGCAGTGAGCTGAGATTCGGCCACTGCACTCCACCCTGGGCGACAGAGCAAGACTCCGTCTCAAAAAAAAAAAAAAAAAAAGAAGCTGCCATACCTTAAGGTTCTTCAAAATCTCACATTAGAAGCAACTGTTGGCCGGGCGCGGTGGCTCAAGCCTGTAATCCCAGCACTTTGGGAGGCCGAGATGGGCGGATCACGAGGTCAGGAGATCGAGACCATCCTGGCTAACACGGTGAAACCCCATCTCTACTAAAAATACAAAAAAAACTAGCCGGGCGAGGTGGCAGGCGCCTGTAGTCCCAGCTACTCGGGAGGCTGAGGCCGGAGAATGGCGTGAACCCGGGAGGCGGAGCTTGCAGTGAGCTGAGATCCGGCCACTGCACTCCAGCCTGGGCTACAGAGCGAGACTCCGTCTCAAAAAAAAACAAAAAAAACAAACAAAAAAAAAAAAATAGAAGCAACTGTTCTTGATTCTGGCTGCACTTTAAAATCACCTGGAAGCTTTTGAAAATCCTAATACCTGGACTCCACCAAGCCAAAGCAATTAAATCAGAATCTCCATGTTATGAAATGGAAGTCAACCACAGACTGAGAGAAAATATTTGCAAAATATATCGGACTTAGGACTTATATGTAGAGTGTAGAAACAGTTCTTACAATTCAATAATAAAACAATCCAATTTTTAAGATAGGCAAAAAATCTGAACAAATATTACACCAAAGATATATGGATAGCAATTAAGCACATAAAAAGATGCTCAACAACATTAGTCATTAGGAAAATCTAAATTAAAATCACAATGAGATATCACTTCACACCTATTAGAACAGTAAAGAGACTAACCTTAACCATACTAAGCATTGGCGAGGATGTGGGGCTACTATAGCCCTCATACTCTGCTGGTGGAAATGCAAAATGGTACAGCTACTCTGGAAAACAGCTGGGCAGTTTCTGAAAAAGCTACAAACACACACACATCTACCATAAGACATCTACCATAAGACCCAACCATTCCAGTCCTAAGAGAGTTACCCAAGAGAAAAAAAAGCTGTAGTAGGTTGAATAGTGTAACCTCAAAATTTATGGCTAGCAGGAAACACAGAACGTGAATGTAGAAAGAGGGTCTTTGTAAATGAAATAAGACAAGGTCATGCTAAATCAGGGTGGGCTCTAAATCCCATAACTTGTAGCCTTATAGAAGAAGAGATGGCCCCCAGAGATACACACACACAGAGAAGGCCATGTGAAGACAGAAGCAGAGAATGGAGTGATGCAGCTAAAAGCCAAGGACACCATCAATTGCCAGGATCTGGCTTCTGAAGGTAGGAAGGAGAAGGAAGGATTCTTCCCTGGATCCTTCAAAAGGAGCATGACCGTGCCAACACCTTGATTTCAGATTTCTAGCCTCCAGAATTGTGACACAGTAAATGTCCGTCATTTGAAGCTACCCAGTTTGTGGTAATTTGTTAGGGCAGCCCTAGAAAACTAACAACAAAAGCACAAAGACTTGTCTAAGACTGTTCTAAACAGCTTTATTTATAGTAGCACCAAACTGGAAATAACCTAAATGTCCATCAACAAATGTACAAATTGTAAAATAGTCACACAATGGAATACTACTCAAATATAAAAATGAAAGAACTATTGAGACACAAAACAAGGATGAAATCTCAAAATGATTATGCTGAATAAAACAAATCAGACCCCCCCCAAAAAAAGTATATATTGTATGATTCCATAGTGGTTGCCTGGGGATAGTAGGGCAAGGGGGAGTCATTACAAAATGGCATGAGGAAACTTTTGGGGGTGATACATATGTTCATTATCTGGACTGCAGTAACAGTTCCACAGGTATATACATATGTCAAAACTCATAAAGTTGTACACTTTAAATATATGCTGTTTACTGTATGTCAGATATACCTCAATAAAACAATAGTTGAAAAAATCAAAATATTCCTGGGCACGGTGGCTCACATCTATAATCCCAGCACCTTAGGAGGCCAAGGCAGGAGAATCACTTGAGCCCAGGAGTTCAAGACCAGCCTGAGCAACACAGTGAGACCCCGTCTCTAATTTTAAAAACCAAAACCAAAAAAAACTTATATAAAAAATCAGTATCTTTGGCCAGGCACAGCATCTCATGCCTGCAATCCCAGCACTTCAGGAGGCTGAGGTAGGCGGGTCACTTGTGGTCAGGAGTTTGACACCAGCCTGGCCAACATGGTGAAACCCCATCTCTACGAAAAATACAAAAATTAGCCAGGCGTGGTGGTATGCACCTGTAGTCCCAGCTACTCAGGAGGCTGAGGCAGGAGAATCGCTTGAACCCTGGAGATAGAGGTTGCAGTGAGCCCAGATGGCACCACTGTACTCCAGCCTGGGCAACAGAGGGAGACTCTGTCTAAAAAAAAATCAGTATCTTAGTGGCTGGGGTCCAGGTAGCAGTTTTAAACACTTCCCAAGTATTCTAACCAGCAGCCAGGGTTGAAAGCCACTGCATTAGAGGTTATCATCTCATTTACTTTGTTTTGAACAAAAGAATACTATTTGGGGAAAACATATAAGCCTAAAATAACTTTTATAATGCTCATTTTAGGTGCTTATGGAGGCTAGCTGACATAATTTTTTTAAGTAGACAAAAGTATTCAACATGGATTTAATAATTATTCCTTGGTTTATACCTCATAATCTCAAATTATAGTCAAGCTTTAGAAAGCAACATTGAAGGCAGTTCCAGCTATTTGTCAACTAGATGTTTCTAATGCTCCTAACACAAAATAATTTAAAATGCTGAATATAATATAATTTTATTAATACATATTTACAATGAACAGTATTACAATGACTTGTGTCCCCTCACCAAATTTATATGTTGAAGTCTCAACCCATAGTATTTCAGAATGTGACTGTATTTGAAGATAGACCTTTAAAGAGGTAATTAAGGTAAAATAAGGTCATAAGGATGGGCCCTGGTCAAATCTGACTGGTGTCCTTATAAGAAGAGGAAATTTGCACAAAGATGGTAACAGGAATACACCAGAGGACAGTCACGTGAAGATACCACAAGAAGGTAGCCATCGGCAAGCCAAAGAGAGAGGGATCAGGAGAAGCCAAATCTGACAACACCTTGATCTTGGACTTCTAGAATCCAGAATGGTGAGAAAATTAATTTCTGCTGGTAAAGCTACCCGATCTGTGGTATTTACAATAGCAGCTTTAGCAAATTAATACAAATGGCGAGAAAAAAAAACCACCAACCAACCAAAACAAAACCACACACACACAAATGCACACACGAAGAGCCAACCAGTCCCTTGAATCCTCTCATATAGTGCTCTTTGGTCTTTCTCCTTTTCCTATCTGGCCTGGACCCCATGCAGACCATGTTAACTACTTGCTCTGTCAGAAGCACCTTCTCTTGCTCTTTATCATGTGCCACATCTAACCAACAAAACCCAAACTCTGGACCAATGCTACCCTTTGTCCTTACTACTTCTGCTCTTGGTGAGCCAAGCTCTGTTGGAAATATATTAAATCACACCATCACAGAGAGTAATGTATACAAATTCACAGATTCAAACCTCAGCACCCACCCTCTGCCATAATCCTTCTGCCTTGAGTTAGCATCTTCATATCCCCTCAAGAACCATTCCAAACCTTCCCCACTCTCTCTAGTAATCTACTTGACTCTCATCTGTCTCATTTTGTATACTGCTTAACACGGCAGGTATCATTTCTCCCATTGTTCCCTCTTTCTACCAATATATCATCCACACCCATCTTCACTTTCTTTTTTACAGCCTCAAATGATATTTCCTTCATCTTCAACCTCCCCATTTGTGCTCTCTTTGGCAAACCTGCTACTTTTGCTCAGCAATATTCCTTTTTCTCTCCTACATATCCTGTTTACTCACTAATTTTTATCTCTGCTTTCTTTTCCTTCTTTTCTTTTCTTCTTCCTTCAAACAGGCACAAGCCTATCTCCCTAAACCCTCTCCTGACTCCACCATCCTCTAGCCACCACTGTATCATCTTTCTAATTTTCATGTAAACTTCTCAAAAGTAGAGTTTACACTCAATGTGTATTCACTCAGCTGCTATAACCTGGCTGAATTTGGCCCCTATTAAACTACTGAAACTGTTCTTCCTAAGGTCATCAATGATTCCTTAGTTGCCAAACCCAATATATCCCTTCAGTCCTCACCTTACCAAATCTCTACTTTGTACTCTGTTTTGATATTTGTGACACTCTACTGAATAGATTCTTTCTGCCTTGTTCTGACTGTTCTAATATATGAAACTTCTTCTCTGACCTTCCTTCCTATGCTGGTGTTCCCCATCCCACCCCTAAAAAGTTGTGAACTCAGCCCACTACTCTTCTCACTGTTTTCCTGGATGAGCTCAGGCACTCTTAGCATTTAACCTATTACTACTATGTTGATGGTACCCAAACCTCCAGCATTAACTCTCCCCTGTAAGCTGGAACGCAAGTCCTGGATCTTCTGCTGACATTAAAACCCAATATGAGCCAGGTGTGGTGGCTCACACCTATAATCCCAGCACTTTGGGAGGCCAAGGTGGGTGGATCACCTGAGATTGGGAGTTTGAGACCAGTCTCACCAATATGGAGAAATGTCATCGCTATTAAAAATACAAAATTAGCCGGGCGTGGTAGTGCATGCCTGTAATCCCAGCTACACGGGAGGCTGAGGCAGAATTGCTTGAACCCAGGAGGCAGAGGTTGTGGTGAGCAGAGATTGCGCCATTGCACTGCAGCCTGGGCAGCAAGAGCGAAACTCTGTCTCAAAAAAACAAAAACAAACTAACAAAAAAAACCCATTATCAGATATTCAATTATCTTCTCCTCATATCTGTTCCTGATAGATAGCATCTTTCCAGAGTGACAAAAGAAAAGCAATTAGGGAGTGAGAGTTTGTTCATTCCATCACCCAAGCCGAAAACCTGAACATCATCCCGTCTTCTCCCATCACTGCAGCCAAACCAAATGGTGAGATTTTTATCTCCTAAAATGTTCTCAAAGCTGAGCTGGTCCTTCTCTACTCTTATTCTGGCTTTCATTTCCCTCATCATTCCACACCTGGATCACTCAGCAGCCTTCTGACTCAACTTCAGTGCCTCAGTCTTATCCTTTTCAACTCCTTTTTCCACCCAGCTGCCAGAGAGGTCTCTCTAAAATATACATATCACACTTTCGCTTAAAACATTTTTTTTTTTTTTTTTTTGAGACAGAGTCTCGCTCTGTCGCCCAGGCTGGAGTGCAGTGGCGCAATCACAGCTCACTGCAACCTCTGCCTCCCAGGTTCCAGCAATTCTTCTGCCTCAGCCCCCTTAGTAGCTGGGACTACAGGCATGTGCCACCACGCCTGACTAATTTTTGTATTTTTAGTAGAGATGGGGTTTCCCCATATTGCCCAGGCTGGTCTCAAACTCCTGACCTCATGATCTGCCCGCCTTGGCCTCCCAAAGTGCTGGGATTACAGGCATGAGCCACCATGCCTGGCCTGCTTAAAACATTTTAATGGCTCCCCAGAACCTATGACAATGTTTCTTAATAATAGCTGCTCATTATCCTATAGTATGCTATAGGACCAACCAGTGAGAAAGGAGAGGCCCGCTCCTAGACGCCACTGCTCCTTCACACTCATTACTTCTCTACTCCTGACCTCAACTGAGGTTTATGATATTCATTGATACCAGGGATCAGCAATTTTTTTCTGTTAAGGGTCAAATGGTAAATATTTTAGGCTCTGTAGGCCACATGTTCTCCTTTATATCTACTCAACTCTGCAGGACAAAAGTACCATAGACAGAGGAGAAGGGGTGGAGCAAGAAGGCAGAATAAAAGGCTCCACTGATCATCCCCTTGCAAGGACACCAATTTAACAACTATCTACACACGTACAAAAAGCACCTTCAAAAGAACCAAAAATCAGGTGAGCACTCACAGTACCTGGTTTTAACTTTGTATCACCGAAAGAGGCACTGAAGAGATACGAAAAACAGTCTTAAATCACCACTGCCATTCCTCTCCCATCCCCCTGCAGCAGCAATGTGGTGCAGAGAAAGAATCTGAGTGTTTGGGAGGGGGAGAGTGCAGCAATTGTGAGACATTGCATTGAACTCAGTGCTGCCCCATTAGAGCAGAAAGCAAAAATAGAACAAACTCAGCTGATGCCCACCCACAAAGGGGGCATTTAAACTAGCTCTAGCCAGAGGGAAACTGCCCATCCTAGTGGTTGAGACTGGAGTTCCCACAAGCCTCACCACCACGGGCCAAAGTGCTCTGCGCCCATAAATAAATTTGAAAGTCAGTCTAGGCCACAAGGACTGTAACTCCTAGGTGAGTCCTAGTGGTGAACTGGGCTCAGAGCCAGTGGACTGGTAGGGGCATGTGGCCTACTGAGACACCAGCTAGGATAGCTGGGGGGGGGGGGGTACCGGTGCCATACCTCCCCTAAGCCCAGGCCCCACATCTCAGTCTCCTAAACAGACCCCCTCCTTCTACTTGAGGAGAGGAGATGGAAGAGTGGTAAGGACTTTGTCTTGCATCTTGGACACCAGCTCAGCTACAGCAGGATGGGGTACCGGTCAGAGTCATGAGACACCACCTTTTCCAGGCCCTAGCTCATAGACATTTCTAGATACACTCTGAGCCAGAAGGGAACACACTGCCTTAAAGGGAAGGACCCAGTCATGGAAGGATTCATCACCTGCTAACTGAAGAGCCCTTGGGCCCTGAATAAGCAGCAGCAATATCCAGGTAGTACATCATAGGCCTTGAGTGAGACTCTGATATTGCCGGCTTCAGATACCAACTCAGCCAGAGGTGGGCAGAACACCAAGGGTGAGTCCCAGGCCAGGCAGCATGCACCACAAGCTGACTGAAGAGCCCTTGGGCCTTAGGAGAACATCAGTGGGAGCCTGGCAGAACTCCCTGTGGGCTGGTGGTGGCGGTGGCCACAGGGTGGGGCTCCTCTGCTTCTGGAAAGGGGAGGAAAGAGTGGGAAGAACTGTGTCTTATGGTTTGAATGCCACCTCAGCCACAATACAATAGAACACTAGGTAGACTTCTAAGATTTTTGACTCTACTCCCTGGCTCCCAAATGGCACTTCTGGACCTGCCGAGGTCTGGGGGAACTTGTCGCCCTGAAGGGAAGAACACAGGCCTGGCTGGCTTTGCCACCTGCTGATTGTAGTGCCCCAGGGCCTTGAGTGAACACAGACAGTAGCCAGGGAGTAGTTAAGCAGGCCTTGGACAAGACCCAGTGCTGTGCTGGCTTAAAGTCTGACCCAGCACAGTCCTAGTGGTGGTGGCCACAAGGGTACTTGTGTGACTATATCCTCAGCTCCAGGTGGCTCAGAATGAGAGGGAGAGACTCTCTTTGTTTAGCAGAAAGTAAGGGAAGAGAATAAGAGCTTCTGCCTAGTAATCCAGAGAATTCTCCCTGATCTTGTTCAAGACCATTAGGGCAGTACCTCTTACCACAGCATTACTGGGCTTTGGGTGCCCCCTAAAGCAGATACAACTTAGATCACAACACCCAAGTCCTTTCAAATATCTGGAGAGCCTTCTCAGGAAGGAAAGGTACAAACAAGCCCAAACTGCAAAGACTACAATAAATACCTAACTCTTCAATGCCCAGACATGATATCAAGACCATCCAGGAAAAGAGGACATCACAAAATGAACTAAATAAGGCAGCAAGGAACAATAGTGGAGAAACAGATGTATGACCTTTCAGACAGAGAATTCAAAACAGCTCTATTGAGTAAACTCAAAGAAATTCAAGATAACACCAAGAAGGAATTCAGAATTCTACCAGATAAATTTAACAAAGAGATTGAAAAAAATTCTAAAAAATTGAGCAGAAATTCTGAAGCTGAAAAATGTAACTGGCATGCTAAAGAATGCATGAGAGTCCTTTAACAGCAGAAGGGATCAAACAGAAGGATTAGTGAGAATGAAGACAGGTTATTTGAAAATACACAGACAGGGCTGGGCACGGTAGCTCACGCCTGTAATCCCAGCACTTTGGGAGGCCAAGTGGGCAGATCATGAGTCCAGGAGTTCCAGACCAGCCTGGTCAACATGGTGAAACCCCATCTCTACTAAAAATACAAAAATTAGAAGGGCATGGTGGTGTGCGCCTGTAATCCCAGCTACTCCAGAGGCTGAGGTAGGATAATCACTTGAACCTGGGAGGCAGAGGTTGCAGTGAGCCAAGATTATGCCACCGTACTCCAGCCTGGGCAACAAAGCAAGACTCCGTCTCAAAAAAAAAAAAGAAAAAAAAGACTACCTCAAGGCATTGAATGATCCAACTTTCTTTTTTTTTTTTTTTTTTTTTTTTTGAGATGGAGTCTTACTCTGTCGCCCAGGCTGGAGTACTGTGGCGCAATCTTGGCTCACTGCAACCTCCACCTCACGGGTTCAAATGATTCCCCTGCTTCAGCCTCCCGATTAGCTAAGATTACAGGCACGTACCACCATGTCCGGCTAATTTTTTATTTTTAGTAGAGACAGGGTTTCACCACATTGGCCAGGCTGGTCTTGAACTCCTGAACTCAAGTGATTCACACCCACCTCGGCCTCCCAAAGTGCTGGGATTACAGGTGTGAGCCACCGCGCCTGGCCAAATAATCCAACTTTCTTTTTTTTCTGGTTTTTTATTTTTTTGAGATGGAGATTTGCTCTTGTTGCCCAGGCTGGAGTGCAATAGTCCGGCCTTGACTCACTGCAACCTCCACCTCCCGGGTTCAAATGATTCTCCTGCCTCAGCCTCCCAAGTAACTGGAATTACAGAGGCCCGCCACCACACCCAGCTAATTTTTATATATTTTGTATAGACGGGGTTTCACAATGTTGGCCAGGCTGGTCTCGAACGCCTGACCTCAGGTGATCCACCCGCCTTGGCCTCCCAAAGTGCTGGGATTACAGGTGTGAGCCACCACGCCCGGCCAAATAATTCAACTTTCAATGAATAAAGAAAGGATTAGGGCAGTTACTCTGCTCTAAAGAAAAGGACAGTTACTCTAGTGACTCACGCCTATAATTCCAGCACTTTGGGAGGCCAAGGTGGGAAGATCACTTGTGTCCAAGAGTTTGAGAACAGCCTGGGCAGCATAGTAAGACCCTGCCTCTACATTCAAAAAAAAAAAAAAAAAGGCAGAAAGAAAAGGACGTAGGCTGAGTGCAGTGGCTCACAGCTGTAATCCCAGCATTTTGGGAGGCCGACGCAGGTGGATAACGTGAGGTCTGGAGTTCGAAACCACCCTGGCCAACGTGGTGAAACCCTGTCTCTACCAAAAACACAAAAATTAGCCAGGTCTGGTGGCAGGTGCCTGTAATCCCAGCTACTTGGGAGGGTGAGACACAAGAATCACTTGAACCCGGGGGGCAGAGGTTGCAATGAGCTGAGATCATGCCACTCCATTCCAACCTGGGCAACACAGCGTGACTCCATTTCAATGAAAAAAAAAAGAAAAGGACATTAATGAGCAATAAGAAATCATCTGAGGGTATATATAGTAAGTACACAAAAAGACACAGTATATTATAACACTGTAACTATGGTGTGTAAACTACTCTTATCTTTAGAAAGACTAAACAATGAGTTTAGTCAGGCAGTGCCTCACACCTGTAATTCCAGCACTTTGGGAGACCAAGGCAGGCAGATTATGAGGTCAGGAGATCAAGACCATCCTGGCTAACATGGTGAAACCTTGTCTCAACTAAAAAATACAAAAAAATTAGCCAGGCGTGGTGGCAGGCACCTGTAGTCCCAGCTGCTCGGGAGGCTGAGGCAGAAGAATCACTTGAACCCAGGAGGCGGAGGTTGCAGTGAGCCGAGATTGCACCACTGTACTCCAGCCTAGGCAACAGAGCGAGACTCTGTCTGATTAAAAAAAAAAGAAAAAAAAAAGACTAAACAATGAGTCAATCAAAAATAATAACTACTATAACTTTTCAAGACACTGATAGTACAATAAGATATAAATAGAAACAATAAAAAGTTAAAAAGCAGGGAGACAAAGTAAAGGTGTAGAGTTTTTATTAGTTTTCTTTTTGCTTGTTTGTTTATACAGTGTTAAATTATTATCAGCTTAAAATAATAGGCTATAGAAAAGTATTAGTGAGCCTCATGGTAACCTCCAATCAAAAAACATACAACAAGGCCGGGCGCGGTGGCTTACACTTATAATCCCAGCACTTTGGGAGGCCAAGGCGGGCAGATCATGAGGTCAGGAGTTCAAGGCCAGCCTGACCAACATGGTGAAACCCTGTCTGTACTAAAAATACAAGAAAAAAAAATTGCTGGGCGTGGTGGTGTGCACCTGTAAGTCCAGTTACTCAAGAGGCTGAGGCAGGAGAATCTCTTGAACCCAGGAGGTGGAGGATGCAGTGAGCCGAGATTGAGCCACTGCACTCTAGCCTGGGTGACACAGCAAGACTCCATCTCAAAAAAAAAAAAAAGCATATAACAGATACACAAAAAATAAAAAGTAAGAAACTGAATTGTATCACCAGAGAAAATCATGTTCATTAAAGGGAAGAAAGGAAGGAAAAAAAGAAGACCACAAAACGACCAGAAAACAAAATGGTGGGACTAAGTCCTTACTTATCAATAACACTGAACGTATCTAAGCATGGTGGGATATAACAAAAGCAGCTATAAGTGCCTATATCAAAACAGAAGAAAAACTTCAAATAAACAACCTAAATATGTATTTCTTTTTTTTTTTTTTTTGAGATGGAGTTTCGCTCTGGTTGCCCAAGTTGGAGTGCAATGGCGTGATCTTGGCTCACTGCAACCTCCACCTTCTGGGTTCAAGCGATTCTCCTGCCTCAATCTCCCAAGTAACTGGGATTACAGGCACACACCACCATGCCCAGCTAATTTTTTTTTTTTTTTTTGTATTTTTAGTAGAAACGGGATTTCACCATGTTAGCCAGGCTGGTCTCAAACTCCTGACCTCAGGTGATCCACCTGCCTCGGTCTCCCAAAGTGCTGGGATTACAGGCGTGCGCCACTGCATCTGGCAAATATGCGTCTTAAAGAACTAGAAAAGCAAGAGTAAACCAAACCCAATATGGGGAGACTAAATAATAAAGATCAGAGCAGAAATAAATGAAACTGAAATTAAGAAAACCATACAAAAGATCATGAAACAAAAAGTTGGTTTTTTGAAGTTAAATGAAATTGATAAACCTTTAGCCAGACTAAGAAAAAAGGAGAGAAGACCCAAATAAATAAAATCAGAGATGAAAAAGAAGACATTACAACAAATACTGCAGAAATTCAAAGGATCATTAGTGGCTACTACGAGCAACCATATGCCAATCAATTGGAAAACCTAGAGGAAATGGCCATATTCCTAGACAGATTCAATCTATTAAGATTGAACCAGGCCGGGCGCGGTGGCTCAAGCCTGTAATCCCAGCACTTTGGGAGGCCGAGACGGGTGGATCATGAGGTCAGGAGATCCAGACCATCCTGGCTAACACGGTGAAACCCCGTCTCTACTAAAAAATACAAAAAACTAGCCGGGCGTGGTGGCGGGCACCTGTAGTCCCAGCTACTCAGGAGGCTGAGGCAGGAGAATGGCGGGAACCTGGGAGGCGGAACTTGCAGTGAGCTGAGATCCGGCCACTGCACTCCAGCCTGGGCGACAGAGCAAGACTCCGTCTCAAAAAAAAAAAAAAAAAAAAAAGATTGAACCATGAAGAAATAAAAACTTGAGAGCAATAACAAGTAACGAGATGGAAGCCATAATAAAGTGTCCCAGCAAAGAAAAGCCCGGGACCTGATGGCTTCACTGCTCAATTCTACCAAACATTTAAAGAATAATACCAATCCTATTCAAACTATTCCAAAAAATAGAGGAGGAAAGACTTCCAAACTCAATCCATGAGGATAGTGTTACCCTGATAGCAAAACCAGACAAAGACATAGCAAAACAAACAAACAAACAAACAAAAAACTACAGGCCAATATCTCTGATGAATATTGATGCAAAAATCCTCAACAAAATACTAGCACACCAAATTCAAAATACACTAAAAAGATCATTCATCATCAACAAGTGGGATTTATCCCTGAGACGTAAGGATGGTTCAACATACACAAATCAGTTAATGTGATAAACTCTTGACTAGAAAAGTTGTGAGAAACCACAATGTTTTCATGGCAGTCTACTTAAACACAGTTTTCTAGAAGCACTTACAGAAAAAATAAGCATCTTTTTAGTTTAAGTGCACTTATTATGTCCCGATATAATAGGATTGACTCCAACAGATGATGGTCTAACCCAATTATTCTGTGAAATTCTAAAGCAATCTCTCCAAAAGGTTGGCAATTGTAGCCAGCAGGCCAAATCCAGCGTACTGCTTGTTTTCATGAATAAAGTTTACTGGAACACAGCCATGTCTATTCATTTATGTATTATCTATGGCTGTTTTAACTACAACAGCAGAGTTGAAAAGTTGCAACAGGGACTGATGGCCTACAAAGCCTAAAATATTTACTATCTGGCATCTTACAGAAATTGCTGACCCCTGCTCTAGACAAGCAATCCAAGAAGGAATCAAAACTGTTAGACTCACCTGAGGCGTTGTGTTTTTGTACTGGTCACCTCCATCTATCACATCCCTCATGATTCTTCCCTTAAGAAATTCATATTCTTCTGGACTCAGTTGAATAGACTCTATGGTTTTTCCACAGCCCAAACACTGGCCACTGTAATTACAATTGTTAAATAACAATATTTAAATATGTCAAATAATGTTCTGAGGAAAAATTTTTGTGAAATGAACAATGAGGAAATTAAAAGGTAATAAAAAAGAGCATTAAAACCTTTGTAATAATCACATACATCTAATTTTTTATAAACCTGATAATATCACAAATTAGTGTGCCAGAAAACCCAAAAAAGTAGACTGGTCATTTGAATGACTTTTTTTGTTTTTTTGAGACAAGGTCTCACTCTGTTGCCCAGGCTGGAGTGCAGTGTCACAATTACGGCTCACTGCATCCTCAAGCTCCCAGGATCAAGGGATCCTCCTGCCTCAGCCACCAAAGCAGCTAGGACAACAGGTACGTGCCACCCTACCTAGCTAATTTTTGTATTTTGGCGCCTGACTAATTTTTGTATTTTTTCTAGAGACAGGGTTTCTCAATGTTGCACAGGATGGTCTTGAACTCCTGGGCTTGAGCAATCTGCCAAGTCAGCCTCCCAAAGTGCTGGGATTACAGGTACAGGCATGAGCCACCATGCCTGACTCAGGTGACTTTTTTTTTTTTTTTTGAGACAGAGTCTCACTCTATCACCAGGATGGAGTGCAATGGCACAATCTTGGCTCACTGCAACCTCTGTCTCCTGGGTTCAAGCAATTCTCCTGCCTCAGTCTCCCAAGTAGCTGGGACTACAGGCGCACACCACCACACCCAGCTAATTTTGGTATTTTTAGTAGAGACTTGGTTTCAACATGTTGGCCAGGATGGTCTCAAATCTCCTGACCTCATGATCCACCTGCCTCAGCCTCCCAAAGTGCTGGGATTACAGGCGTGAGCCATGGCGCCCAGCTCGCATGACATTTTTAAAGTAATTCCTATTATGTGAAATATCATATTGGTGAATTAAATAAATAAATAAATCCTAAAACACAACTGGGTCTGGAACCTCTAGGGAAAAACATCTCTAAGACATCATATAGGCTCATAATACGCACTGGAAAAACATTTTGGGTACTGCTACGTCTCTGTATGCAAAGTATGTTTTTTTCCTCAGATACTCTAATTACAAACTTGTAATTACCCTATCCTTAAGATGTTCTTAAATATTTTTCAATCAATAGCAACAAAACCTACTAAACTGAAAACAAACAAGTTAAAAATAAACATTGGTCTTCACCTTTTTTGGACTGTGGTGAACTGTCCTTTCCATTGTTTTCCAGGAACACTATGAAGATTGCAAAACCAAATCATGAGGTTAGATTCCTACTGAAATGAAAGACATTCATGATATTTGGAAACTCTTATAAGCAAGAACTCCGAAAAGTTCAAGATATTTCTGTAGAACGGTTTAATTTAAAAAGTGGCAGATATCCTGCATGAGGTTAAGAAGCTGCTGGTACCCTGTTCTGAACCTCCTTCTTCCCTGTGGTTCTCCTCCCACCAACTAACTCTCATCTTCAAGTCTACAGAAAGCAGCTGACCTTAGTAGCATAACCTCTATACCAAACTCAACTCTTACCTTCTCCATAAAGCTGCCAGAATTTGCTCCTGCTCAGAGTAATTTACCTCTTACCACTGTTATTTCACTGTGTGGTATTGTACTCCCAATTAAATTGAGAATGTGATAAAAGATTTTATAAAACACTTGCAATGCCTAGCCTATTTGGAAGCATTCAAAAGCTATGTATTGATGTATTTGTTCAATCAATGTATCCTCTCCTCCTTCCTCTTCCACATATTACCATCAGTTCTTCTGATTCTACTGCCTTCTCTCCTTCCTCAGTTCTTAATTCTCATCATCTCTCACCTAAACCTAAAATTGTATTCACGCAGATCTCCCTGTTTTCAATCTTAATCCCTCTCCTATCTACTCTTCTCACTTGGCAATTGCCTTTGTAAAACTCCATTCCAGCATTTTTTTTTTTCTTTTGAGACAAGGTCTTGCTCTGTCACCCAGGTTGGAGTGCATGGCACAATCACGGCTCCCTGCAGCCTTGATTCCCTAGATTCAAGTGATCCTCTTGCTTCAGTCTCCAAGTAGCTGGGACTACTGGCACACACCGCCATGACAGGCTAAATTTTGTATTATCTGTAGAGACAGGGTTTCGCCATGTTGCCCAGGCTGGTCTCAAACTCCTGGCCTCAAGCTATCCTCCCACCTCAGTCTCTAAAAGTGCTCAGATTACAGGCATGAGCCACAGTTCCCGGCCAAATTCAGCATTCTTGATCAGAGAATAAAATTCAAACTCCTTGGTATTCAAAAATTTTCACAACCGGGCTCCTCCTCCCTTGATATCCAATAAGATAATTAAACATAATTACTACTTCAAAGCTCTGTAAACATGATATAGAAAAAAAAAGACAAGGCCGGGTGCGGTGGCTCAAGCCTGTAATCCCAGCACTTTGGGAGGCCGAGACGGGCGGATCACGAGGTCAGGAGATCGAGACCATCCTGGCTAACACGGTGAAACCCCATCTCTACTAAAAAATACAAAAAAAACTAGCCAGGTGAGTTGCCGGGCGCCTGTAGTCCCAGCTACTCGGGAGGCTGAGGCAGGAGAATGGCATAAACCCGGGAGGCAGAGCTTGCAGTGAGCTGAGATCCTGCCACTGCACTCCAGCCTGGGTGACAGAGCGAGACTCCATCTCAAAAAAAAAAAAAGAAAAAAAAAGACAAGAGAAAAACTACCTCAGGTGATCCGCCCAGCCCATTCTGTCTACTCTCTATAGTTCATCAACTCGGATGATATGGCTTATTTATATTATCTGTCATCTATAATCTCACTATTGAAATGTAAGCTGTGGCTAGGTGCGGTGGCTCACGCCTGTAATCCCAGCACTTTGGGAGGCCGAGGCGGGCGGACCACCTGAGGTAGTTCGAGACCAGCCTGACCAACATGGAGAAACTCCATCTCTACTAAAAAGAAAATACAAAATTAGCTGGGCGTGGTGGCACATGCCTGTAATCCCAGCTACTTGGGAGGGTGAGGCAGAATTGCCTGAACCCGGGAGGCGGAGGTTGCAGTGAGCCAAGATCGCGCCACTGCACTCCAGCCTGACAACAACAGCAAAACTCCGTCTTCAAAAAAAAAAAAAAAAAAAAAGACAGTGAGTAGACAGAATAAATATAAGCACATAATCACATTTTCAGAGGAACTTCTGAAAATACTAATGTGGCCCGAGACAGTTCCAGTCAAATGCTATATTCTTTTCTTGCTATGAACACTGGCCATAAGTAGTATTAAGTACTCACATCATACTAGATGCCTAAGAAAACAAAATTAATGATCCTTCTAAAAGGAAAAAAATACATAAAAGTGCTATAAAATTTCACTTTTATGTGATGGGTAAAGATTAGCACAAATTATGTATGCTGCTACTTTTTTTAAAGAGAGAAAATTTTGTCTTAAAGAGAAAATAAACCTTACTAAGAGATGGAAAAAAGTGTAATCAGAATAGAATGATTCTCAGCAACTAACAACAAAAAAGAGTGGCTACTTTGAGGTTTAAAGTTATTAAGTTAAAAATAATTAGCCAGGTATGGTGGCACATGCCTGTAGTTTTAGATACTCAGGAGACTGAAGCGAGAGGATCCCTTGAGGCCAGGAGTTTGAGATTACAGGGAGCTATGAACACACCACTGCACTCCAGTCTGGGCAACAGAGCAAGACCCTGCCTCAAAAAAAAAAAAAAAAAATTAAAGAATAAAAACATACATATAAAAAAATCAAAATTACCTCTCAAACCATGTTTTTATACTGTGTGCAAATGATTCCCCTGGATACAGCTTATTATTTCTTAGATATGAAAGAATATCTAGTAGTTTATTTGAATAATTATCATCCTTTATGTCTTTTCCAAAATCAAAGAAAGCTTTTAAAGTTTCCAACATAGGAACAATATCTTGACCTAGCAATTCCTGATACAAATTCCAAGCTGTGTTTATATCTTGATGAAGGAGAGCTCCCTGGATACAGTCATTATAGTTCTTTTTAGAAGGAGTGATAACTTTTTTGATGTCCTCTAACAGCAACAATGATTCTCTCCATCTGTCTGAATGGATCAGTCCCTGGATGAGAAGAGTGTAACCTCCAAGTTCTAAAGTCTTATATCTGGCTTTCATAATTTCAAAGACATCAATAACTTCAGATGTCTGCATATGAAAGACACAGAGATACAAATACCTGACCAGTAAATCATAACTTACGATGCCATTATTTTTTGCTGCTACCCATGCCAGCAGAGATTTAGCCACATCTACAGAGCTATGAGAGTGAGCCATCTGTGAAATGATGAATCTTTCAAAACTGGTCTTTCCTTTGAAATCCGCCTTAAGTTTATCCCACTCCTCTGAATTCAAAGGTTGTGTTGGGAGTTGAATAGTGTTCCTCACAGATGGCAAGGCCTGATCTTTACTTTGAGGATTCATCTGTGATCTCTTCTTAGCTGCTCCAGCTGAAAAAAAATGAGGAACAGAAGAAACTTGCTTATTACTGCCCTCCTCTTTCCTGAGATATCTGGCCTTGGCAATCAGATTCGTTGCTTTGGTATTCTGTGGAGACATTGTTTTAAGAGAAAACAACCTCTGTTGGCTCCTCGTGCCACAGCTGTCTGAAAGAAAGAGAGAGACATAAGAGTGCCCTGGGCCTAGCCCAAGGTATGGGTTGCTCTTCCAAAGCTTAGGAAAGCTTCGAATACCAAACAAATAGAAAGTCATTATGCAGTGAGATCAGCACCAGATAGTGAGAGAGATGTTGGAAAAAAACCCTCTTCTATAGCAAAACTAAAGGGATTGGTGGTTGGCAGTGGAGAGTCGAAGTGCAGCTTTTTAAAAGAAGATTTGTGTTTCTTCCTTACAGACAAATCAAAGTTCGGCTTTTGGGGTTACTTAATAGCAAGAAGGCAGGTGAGTTTTCTCTATTAAACAACAATCCGGGGATGTCCAACGTCGCAAGCCGCAAACCAGGGACAGAGCAGGAATCCTCTGGTGCCTCTTACATTCCAGTTCATGAACCTGAGGAAAAAGCACAAGAAGGAACGCCCAGTTTTACTCACGTGGATCACAGTTGTCCTGAAAAGGAACAGATTCCCACGGGAAGCTTGCTGGAAAGGGGGTATAAAGCCAAAACCGTATCCAGGAGCCTCCAACTCCAGCCCACCAGCAACAGCGGCGAAAGCCAAAGTCTAGGGGCCCTCACCCTGCATAACTCTCCAAAGACCGCAAAGCTCCTCCGATGGAGGGATGCGGAGGGAGGAGGTGGCGAGTCAGGTGCGCCAACGACTCGGGAAAGGAAGAGAGATCCAGGAAGGGCGCTGCCTAGACTGTGTACCTATTGCTGACAAACGAGGTTCACTTTATTCAACAACTCACGCGGCACTCAGGCTTAACGCGGCCATAAACGCTGCGGGAACTACAGTGCCCACTATGCACCGCGCCAGCCCCGGCCGACTGACGAGACTGACCCGGACTTAGGCGTTCCGCCTGGCCTGGCGGCGAGGAAAAAAGGCAATTTTGAAGCATTTTGTGGCAAAAGGGGTAAGAGACGGCTGCGGAAGCGTCTACTACATTCAGGGGAGCTGGAGGGCTTACAGATATCCGCAATGAACAATGAAAAGAAATTGTGAAAGAAAGCGCTTCCCTCAAGCCGGAACCAATTAACTTCTGAGTCACGTGGTGCGCACGCGCCAAAGGCGCACGATAAAGGAAAACGCGGGCTTATCCTGCCTTTTAAAATCCGGCTTGGTGAGCTTGGCACGCCTCCTGAAGGAGAACCATTTTCCATCTCTTTCATAGCTTTCCCCCAGTCACCGTGGTAGCGGTATTCTCCGCGGGAGTGACAGTAATTGTTTTTGCCTCTTTAGCCAAGACTTCCGCCCTTGTTCAAGATGGTGGTTGAGCGGCCTTCCTAACCTTTACGGGGCCTGGCGGTGCTGACGCCTGAGTTGGTAGGGGTGGAGCAGGTAGGAAACAGCAAATGCAGAAGCTGCTGCGCGAGAGTCGGCCATGGACTGGAAAGAAGTTCTTCGTCGGCGCTTAGCGACGCCCAACACCCGTCCAAACAGTGAGTTTTGGGAGGGGCCGACCGTTGGGATGGCCCGGCCCTAAACTCCTAGAGGTAGGAGGGAGGTGGGGAGGAGGAGCAAGGGGGAGCCGCACTTTCCGCTTCTGTGAAACCTCCCGACAAAGGAGGCGGAGTGGAATGTGCTTTAGGGATCCGGATAGGGTTGACCCAAACTTTCCTGGGACGGAGTCTGGGGGAACGAAGAACTTAGCCTTAGTCACTGACTTCCATGGTCTTAATCTAAACTTGTGAAGAATAACTTAGAACCCCGGATCCAACAACGCCTCAACCCCACCAGGACCTGTAATTGTGCTACCGCCTTTTTACTGTCACGCTTTTTGCTTCCCTCCTAATCCATTTTATATTTCATAATCCATTTTTCCTTTTATTTTTCTCCTTCACATTGCTTATTAACTAACCTCGTTAAATCTAGCTTTCCTATTTCACACCCGCACTAAGGGCTGTTGAAAGTGGCTGGAGAAAAACAGAACCTTGTCTCACTTTTTTTTTTTTTTTTTTTTTTGAGACGGAGTCTCTTGCTCTGTCGCCCAGGCTGGCTGGAATGCGGTGGCAGCATCTCAGCTCACTGCAGCCTCCGCCTCCCGGGTTCAAGCGATGCTTCTTCCTCAGCCTCGAGTAGCTGGAACTACAAGCGCGCGCCTCCACGGCGGGTTAATTTCTAGTAGAGACGGGGGTTTCACCATATTGGTCAGGCTGGTTTCAAACTCCTGACCTCGTGATCCACCCACCTCGGCCTCCCAAAGTGCTGGAATTACAGTCGTGAGCTGCCGCGCCCCGCCGAGTTATCTCACTTTTAGTACATGTCCACTAAGCTAAAGTAGGTGTTTCGGTCATGTCTACCGTGTTTTCCTGGACGTTCATTCTCCTACATTCAATTTTCATCTCCCAAACTGCCAATCTGTGTTTCCCTAGATACACTATTTTTTTTTTTTTTTTTTATTCAGGCTCTCCCTCTGTTGCCCAGGCTGGAGTGCAGCAGCACAGTGACGTCTCGCTGCAACCTCGATTTCCTGGGCTCAAAGGATCCTCCCACCTCAGCCTCCTAAGCAGCTGGAAGTACAGGCACACGCCACCACATCCGCTAATTTTTTATTTTTAGTAGCGGTGAGGTCTTGCTATGTTAATAGGGCTGGTCTCGAATTCCTGGCCTCAGGCAGTCTTCCTACCTCCACCTTCCAAAGTGTTGCTATTACAGACGTGAGCGCCCAGGCAACACTCTTTTACAGTCCATTCTTCTCATCTCTTACACCTGCAGTCTGTCCTACCCACTTCTTACTTTAAGCTGATGAACTTGTTTTTTTTAAATATATATCTCATTAAGAAAGGAGAATCAGTTGGCCGGGCGCGGTGGCTCAGGCCTGTAATCCCAGCACTTTGGGAGGCTGAGGCGGGCGGATCACGAGGTCAGCAGATCGAGACCATCCTGGCTAACACGGAGAAACCTTGTCTCTACTAAAAATACAAAAAAAATTAGCCGGTCGTGGTGGCGGGCGCCTATAGTCTCAGCTATTCCACAGGTTGAGGCCGAAGAATCGCTTGAACCCGAGAAGCGGAGCTTGCAGTGAGCCGAGATTGCACCACTGCCCTTCAGCCAGGGCGACTGAGCGAGACTCAGTCTCAAAAAAAAGCAGTCAAAGGAGAACCTCACCTGTCCCCCTTAACGTTTCTTTCAGCCCCACAACCCCACAGGTGCCCATACACTCTGGCTTCACTGTTAAAATGATGAACTGTCCATGTTCCTATTTAAGAGGTCCTCCACTCCACCACTAGATTGCATTCTTTCTCCTGTATTCACTGACTTCCTTCCAGCCTCATCCTTTCTTTCATACATCGTCAGATTTTCCTTCTGCTGGATCATTTTCACCAGCACAAGTGTGCTATTAATATCACCCATCTTTTTAAAAGGTGGGTGGGTGGGGGGAGTGTTGTTGGGAGGCCGGGTGGCTCACTCCCAGCACTTTGGAAGGCCAAGGTGGGAAGATCGCTTGAGGCCAGGAGTTTGAGACTGGCCTGGGCAACATAGTGAAACACCATTTCTACAAAAATAGAAAGTAAAAAAATTAGCCCTGGTGGTTGTGCACCCCTGTAGTCCTAGCTACTCTAGAGGCTAAGGAAGGAGGGTTTGTTTCAATCTAGGAGTTTGGGGCTGCAGTGAGCTATGATCATGACACTATACTGCAGCCTGGGTGACAAGAGTCAGACCCTGTCTTAAAAAAAGTCATTTGGGCCGGGCACTGTGGCTCACGCCTGTAATCCCAACACTTTGGGAGGCCGAGGTAGGTGGATCACTTGAGGTCCAGAGTTTAAGACCAGCCTGGCCAACATGGTGAAACCCTGTCTCTACTAAAACTACAAAAAGTAGCTGAGCACAGTGGTTCGCACCTGTAATCCCAGCTACTTGGGAGGCTGAAGCAGGAGAATCGCTTAAACCCGGGAGGCAGAGGTTGCGGTAAACTGAGATTATGCCACTGCACTCCAGCCTGGGCGACAGAACGAGACTCCATCTCAAAAAAAAAAAAAAAAAAGAGTCATTTGATCCCACATTCCTCTCCAGCTTCTGCTGCATTTCTCTGCACTCTTTATAGGAAAACTTCTCAAAGAAGTTACCTGTACTTGGCTGGGCACAGTGGCTTACGCCTGTAATGCCAGCACTTTGGGAGGCTGAAGTGGGTGGATCACCTGAGGTCAGGAGATCGAGACCAGCCTGGCCAACATGGTGAAACGCTGTCTCTACTAAAAATTCAAAATTTAGCCCGGCGTTGTGGCGAGTGTCTGTAATCCCAGCTACTCAGGAGGCTTAGGCAGGAGAATCACTTGAACCCAGGAGGTGGAGGTTGCAGTGAGCCAAGATCGTGCCACTGCCCTCCAGCCTAGGTGACAGAGTACGACTCAGTCTCAAAAACAAAAGAAGGTACCTGTACTTTATGTGCTTTTTTGACCCCTTAACTCTTGAACACACTACATTCTTTTAGCAGATACTTACTTCATGCCTGTTTCGTGCCAAGTACCATTGTAGCTTAGAACACACATAAATCCCTGTCTTTGTAGAACTTACACTTTAGTGTGGAGAGAAATAATAAAATAATAAGCAAATTATATAGGTTGTACAGCACCTGCTTAAGTCTGGTTCCTTCATCAGTGTACTAGATCCTATCCTTTGTAGTAGATTCCATTTTTGCCTGCTGCAGGATGTACTCTTGGCAGTTGTCCCTTCTCCTGCATCATCAGTTTTTCTTTAATCATTCCCATCAGCATATAAACATGCTGGTATTTCTCCCATCTTCAACTTTCTTAATTTCCACCTCTAACCATTCCTCATTTTTCTGTTCCCCTTATAGCAGTATTTGTTAAAACAGTTATTGGTTAAATCTGTACTCGTCTCAGATTCCTGCTTCTCAAGAATCATCATTGACCGTCATATTGTTAACTTCAGCGGTCAGTTGTCAGTCTTGATTTTACTTGAAAAATTTTGCAGTTTTCTCCAACAGCACTGAGCCATAGTAAAGAAATTAACTTACAGGTTTGGTCTAAAGTTAAAAATTAACATAATAGGCCAGGCACAGTGGCTCATGCCTGTAATCCCAGCACTTTGGGAGGCTGAGGTGGGCAGATCACCTGCGGTCGGGAGATCCAGACCAGCCTGACCAACATGGAGAAACCCCATCTCTACTAAAAATACAAAATTAGCCAGGTGTGGTGGCGCATGCCTGTAATCCCAGCTACTCAGGAGGCTGAGGCAGGAGAATCACTTGAACCTGGGAGGCGGAGGTTGCAGTGAGCCAAGATTGTGCCATTGCACTCCAGCCTGGGCAACAAGAGCAAAGCTCCATCTCCCCAAAAAAAAAAAAAAAAATTCACAGTAAACAGATGCAGCAGAAATACAGTCATAAAAGGAATTCAAGGAAACAATTACAGGCTTGTTGGGAAGGAAATGAGACCAGAAAGAGTAAAATAACTTTTGAGAAAACAGATCACAGAATTCAAGAGCTCAGTGAGGCTGAAGTGGAAATGCTATGGCAGTGAGGTTTTGAATTACCAGTAAGGATGATCTGAGAGTATATTTGAGCTGAAGATTTCAGAAAAGGTACAAGTAAAATCTGTGATCTTGCTGTAGAACCAAATGGCAGAATGAACTGGAGGTGAAAGTTTTTAGAGTTGCAGGACCCATGGTCACCCACATAAATGTTTATTTGTCCTAAATGATTGCAGGACCTTGTGAAGAACACTGTGTACCGGTCACTGTAGTCCACAAATAAGTGGGGAGGAATTGGCTGAATGAGACAGCCACGTGCCAATAGCAGGCGAGTTGCAGGGTAATAGAGCTCTGAGTTTTGAGCTTCAGACAGAGGATGTTTTTTTGTTTGTTTTCTCTACATTAGGTAGAGAAACAGTGATTGTGAAGCTGAAACTCCATGAGGTCAGGGACTGGCGCTGTCTTGCTCACCCCTCATTCCATGTCTACTACAGTGCTCTCTGTACATAGTAGGTGCTCAGTAAATTCTTTTCATTGAATGAATTAGCACTCTACAGAGTCCTGTAGGAGAGGTAATGACTTGAGGAAGAGACTAGCTTTAGCAATAAACAGAAGTAGAGGGAGCATGCTGAGAAATGGTTGAAGATGTAGAGGAGGCTGCTTCAGTAGAAGACAGTGATTCTTGGTATTTCAGAAAAGTTAATATGCTTAGTGTCTAAGCACAATTGTGAAGGCCTTTTTGACACTGCAACTATTTTAATTAAATTATTAATATATAGGATGACCTGAGTAAAAGTACTGCTTGATTTTAAAAGTGCTCCCCTTAATCTGTTTTGTTACCAGAAAAAAAAAGTGAACAAGAATTAAAAGATGAAGAAATGGATTTATTTACAAAATATTACTCCGAATGGAAAGGAGGTAGAAAAAACACAAATGAATTCTATAAGACCATTCCCCGGTTTTATTATAGGGTAAGTAGTGTCTAATCAAATGTCCTGCAGAGTTTAAAAATGAAATACAATTTTTGGCAAGGCAAGATGGCTCATACCTATAATCCCAACACTTTGGGAGGCTGAGGCGGGAGGATCGCTTGAGTCTGGGAATTTGAGACCAGCCAGAGCAACATAGCAAGCCCCCATCTCTAAAAAAAATTTTTTTTTAAATAGCTGGACATGGTGATGCATGCCTATAGTCCTAGCTTCTCAGGAGGCTGAAGCAGGAGGATCACTTGAGCCCAGGAGGTCGAGGCAGCAGTGAGCCATGATTGTGTCACTGCACTCCAGCCTGGGCAACAGAGTTAGACCCTGTCCTCCCACCCCCAGAAAAAAGTAATTTTAAAAATAGGACCAGAATTTTATGTTTTAAGAATAGAGGATTATATTTTAAATTTTGTATATTTATTATTTTATTGTAATCTTATCACTATTATAAAACATTTTGAGCCCAATAAAACCCCAAGTTTAGATTTAAGTGGGTATGTAAACACAAAGTTGTTAAACTGTCGGCTTTTTCTTTCTAATTTTTATTATAGATATTAGTAGTAAGTATTCTATTGGATTGTGTTATCAGGTATACAACGCTTTGTTACAAAGTTTTAAAATTTTGCTCAAGGCTAAACCAAAAAATCGATTGAAAATGGAAAACTTAAAGAATTTCACTTGAGGCCAGGCATGGTGGCTCATGCCTGTAATCCCAGCACTTTGAGAGGCCAAGGTGGGTGGATCACAAGGTAAGGAGTTCGAGACCAGCCTGATCAATATGGTGAAACCCAGTCTCTACTGAAAATACAAAAATTAGCCAGGAGTGGTGATGTGCACCTGTGATCCCAACTACTCAGTAGGCTGAGGCAGGATAATCTCTTGAACCTGAGAGGTGGAGGTTGCAGTGAGCTGAGATCACGCCACTGCACTCCAGCCTGGGTGACAGAGCAAGACTCCATCTCAAACAAACGAACAAACAAAAAGGAATTTCACTTGACTATTTCTTACCCTGTGCCAAACTCTGAAAATGGCTTGAAGGGACATATAGACAAAATAGACCTTAAGAAAAGCTATTTACGATAGGGTCACTGCACTCCAGCCTGGGTGATAGAGCAAAGACCCTGTCACAAAAAAAAAAAAGGTTGGCCAGGAGCAGTGACTCACACCTATAACCCTACCACTTTGGGAGGCCATCAAATCAGGAGGATCACTTGAGGCCAGGAGTTTGAGAACCAGTCTGGGCAACTTGGTGAGATCTTGTCTCTCCAAAAAAACTTAGCCAGGCATGATGGTGACACCTGTAGTCCCCGCTACTCAGGAGGCTGAGGTGGAAGGATCACTTGAGCTCAGGAGGTTGAGGCTGCAGTGAGCTGTGATCATGCCACTGCATTCCAGCCTGGGTAGCAGAGCAAGAGCCTATCTCAAAAAAAAAGAAAAAAGAAAAAAAGCTGTTTACAACCTGGGTATGGTAGGGCATTCAACTGTAGTCCCAGCTACTCTGAGAGGGTGAGGAAGGGAGAATCTCTTAAGCTCAGGAGTTTGAGACTGGCCTGGGCAACGTAGTAAGACCACCCCACACCCCATCTTTTTTTTTTTGAGACGGAGTCTCGCTGTTGCCCAGTCTGGAGTGCAACGGCCTGATCTCAGCTCACTGCAACCTCTGCCTCCCAGGTTCAAGCGATTCTCCTGCCTCAGCCCTCCCAAGTAGCTCGGATTATAGGTGTGTGCCACCACACCCAGCTAGTTTTTGTATTTTTAGTAGAGACGGGGTTTCGCCATGTTGGCCAGGCTGGTCTCGAACTCCTGATCTCAGGTGATCTTCCTGCCTCGGCCTCCCAAAGTGCAGGGATTACAGGTGTGAGCCACCATGCCAGGCCCACCCCATCTTTTTATTTTATTTTATTTATTTATTTTTTTTAAAAAGAAAGCTATTTATACCTGAAAGTGAGGTCTACCAAAAAATATCTATTTAGTATTATGGAAAATGTAACCACTATACAAGTTAACTGGAATCTTAGCTGGATGTCCCTTGAACCTGTTACCTTCTAACTCTATTAATTATAACATTATTTGCAAATATAGTAAACATTTATTTAGGTAGTGTTCTTACAGGTTAAGGTGTTTATATAAGTGAGTTATCCGGATACTGAAATATTTCTTCAAGTGCAAATTTTTTTCACTGAACATTTTTTTTTTTTTTTTTTGAGACGGAGTCTCGCTCTGTCGCCCCAGGCTGGAGTGTCACTGAACATTTATATATACTTCTCAACCTTTTAAGAATCATATGCCAGTAATGCTAGCCCATATTTGTTTTGTTTAATTTAATTTAATTTAAGAGAGCTAAATAATTAAACATGAGGCCAAAGTACATAAGAAAGTGGCAGTCTTTTATTGCAAATATGCGCACACTCTCGGGCGAGGTTCTCTGGTCCTTAGGTGTTGGGGGGCCAGGGAAGTCGCGCCGGCGCTCTCAGGTGAGGTTCTCTGGCTCACGAATGCAGGGGTCGAAGAACTCACACCGGCTCCTGCCGGCAGCAAACTTTTATGCATTGGTACTGGAAGGGGGAGGGCAGTGGGCAGGATAAGGGCGGGATAGGGGCGTCTCCATAGGCGTGGCCGGGTAAGTTTCGATCTCTTTGGATTGACATCACCTGGTGCATGCTCGGTTGATCTACATCTTCCCTGGCGCTGGCTGCATTTTCCCACGCACTGGAAAGTTGATGAGGAAGAACCCGGAAGCAACATGGATTGTGCCTTCTTGTTCACCTTCCTCCATCTTGTCCTTTCTCCCTCACCCAAACAATATTTATTGTAGAAAAGGAAAAAAATATGGCTAAACAAGTTGATCTCTTCCCATAACAACATCACCCAACAATGTAAACAGAACATTTTATATGAATCCTTCTACATATTTTTGTGGGTATCTGTGTATTTTTTAAAATGGGGTTACATCATACATACCTTTACTGCTTTTTGCATTTCACACTTTTCTTAAACAGGGGCAGCTAGATAACTGAATATTTTTGATAACCTAGGGGAGAGAGAAGGGAATTGACATTTATTGAGTGTCTAAGCACTGCAGAGTGAAGGGGTGGCCTGCCCCTCCACACCTGTGGGCGTTTCCCTCATCAAGTGGAACGAGAGACTTAAGAAAAGAAAGACACAGAGACAAAGTATAGAGAAAGGAAAGTGGGCCCAGGGGACCAGCGCTCAGCATACAGAGGACCCAGGCCACCGCCCTGGCCTCTGAGTTCCCTCAGTATTTTTTTGATCATTATCTTCACCATCTCGGAGAGGGGAAGTGGCAGGACCATAGGGTCATAGTAGGAAGAAGGTCAGCAAGGAGACATATGAATAAAGATCTCTGTGTCATGAATAAGTTTAAGGAAAAGTGCTGTGCTTTGATGTGCATATGCAAACATCTCCATAAACATTTTCAGGGCATTAAGAGTAGCATTGCCACTAGCACGTACCACCTCCAGCCCTAAAGTGGTTTTCTCCTACCTCAGTAAATAGAACATACAATCAGGTTTTACACCGAGACATTCCATTGCCCAGAGATGGGCAGGAGACCTTTTACTAATCCTCCTCAGCACAGACCCTTCAGGTCTTTCCCTTTCCACAAGGCCATATTTCAGACTATCACATGGGGAGAGACCATGGACAATACATAGCTTTCCTAGGCAGAGGTCCCTGCGGCTTTCTGCAGTGTTTGTGTTCCCGAGATTAGAGAATGCTGATGACTTTTAACAAGTATACTGCCTTTAGGCACTTAACAAAGCACATCCTGCATAACTCCAAATCCATTAAACCTTGAGTAGACACAGCACATGTCTCTGCAAGGGCAGGTTTGGGGGCAGGGTTACAGATTAACAGTATCTCAAGGCAGAAGAATTTTTCTTAGTACAGAACAAAATGGAGTCTCTTATGTCTACTTCTTTCTACGTAGACACAGTAACAGTCTGATCTCTCTTTTTCCCACACAGAGCCTTTTGTATTATCTCATTTAACCTAGATTCTTAAATAAGATCTTACTGTTATCGAACACAAGTTCTTGGGTTCTCAACACAAAAGGGAGAGAGAGTACCTGACTCTCTGAAAAGAGCTGGTAGGGTTTTTTTTTTTTTTTAAATCAGGGATTGATATTAGGGTGGGGTATGCAGGCTGGGCTGGGCAAAGCAGATCAGGTAGGGTATGCAGGTGTGCATTATCTGGTTGCTATGGTTATCTTGAGCAGTGGGCCACCTGGTCTGGCTAGAGGCAACAAGGCTGTAAATCAGTTGTTCAGCGTTCCTTCCCTAGATAGGACACCCACTCCACAACTCTGGTTATCTCCTAAGGCTAGTTACTGGAATTCTTTTGAGTAAAAGGCATGGTTCAGACATTGTGGTATCAGTGAGGTGATGGCGTGGGTTTTGTGATGAGTGGAAATGCATGAAAAAGTGCCGTAGTGGGAGTGAGCTGACCCAAGCCCCCTTTCCTACTCTGTGTCATTCCTAACAGCTCTTGGATAGGAATGGTGTGATCCCATTCCTGAGGCCAGGACTGAACTTTCTTGTACTTCCAGGACCAAACCTTCGCCTTCTTTTTCTGGTTTCTGAGGGAATCTCCTTTTTTCCCTGTCTTCGTGTCACTTCTCTCTTGGGCCACCTCTAGATCCTAGATGGTTTCCTGTCTGCAGCTATGGATTTGTAAAAAAGTTCTTTCCCTTCTTCTCCGTGGTCCCCACTGCTTCAGAGAAAACACGTATTATCTTGAGTCACCATTTCTTTCCTTGGCTGATTAGCTGGTTAACTAGTCACTGTTAGACCCAACATGGCGGTGTTACCCGGCGTAGCAGGCCTTTTGTTAAAGACTCCCTTCACCCTTGTACACACCCACAGACTTACATGCATCAGAGTTCTGGTTGGGCAACCACACCCCCCCATGACCTGCAGCTCACCTGCATTTCACAAGTTCGTGAACAGCAGTTTCAGTTAAACAGTTTCCAAAGACCCCTTCCTCATGACCCTTACTCGACTCCTGCCCTAGTAGTTTCAAGACTCCCCAGGCCCTGTTTGTACAACCAGCTTCCCTAGCCCTACCCTCCTCCCTCAGCGCGACTTCCTCAGCCTGCACCTTTGGACCGAGGAACCTCGCCCGCAAGTCCTAATAAAGGCTATTCTCACTGCCATTTGCCTTGTGTCTTCGTTCCTGGTTAGGCTCCAGCCTCAGTTTACCTTTACAGTCACTAGAACACAATCTCAGTCAGCCCCAACTGCAGCCCCATCCCCACCTCCTAATGTTTCTTCTGTTGATGAAGAGTCGAACTCTAAAATATTTGAAGAGATTTATTCTGAGCCAAATATGAGTGACCATGGCCTGTGACATAGCCTTCAAGAGATCCTGAGAACACGTGCCAAAGGTGGTTTGGGTGCAGTTTGGTTTCACATGTTTTAGGGAGGCATGAGACATCAATCAAATACATTTGAGAAATACATTGGTTTGGTCCAGAAAGGTGGGACAATTTGAAGCGGGATTTCCAGGCTACAGGTAAATTCAAACATTTGCTGGTTGACACTAGGTTGAGTTTCTCTAAAGACCAGGGATCAAACAGAAAGGAATGTCTGGGTTAAGTTAAGAGGCTATGGTGACCAAGGTTTTATCATGCAGATGAAGCTTTTAGCTAGCAGGCTTCAGAGAGAATAGGTCATAAAATGTTTCTTATTAGACTTAAAGTCTGTGTTGATGTTAATGCCAGAGAGGTAGAATGAGGCATGTTTGACCCTCACTTCCCATCATGCCCTGAAACGGTCTCTCAGGTTAAATTTTAAGGGCCCTGACTGAGGAGGAAGACCATTCAGATTGTTGGGAGCCTTAGAATTTTATTTTTGGTTTGTACTCTTTTAACTCTGTTCCTTCTGATGGGAGGGATGGCATCTTAGTTCCTGGAAATGAAAGGTAAAAACCATAACCCTGAGTTTTGACGTTAAGGTTTACTGAGGTACATTTAATGGGGCTAAGATGTAGAAGAGGAAGAAGAGCTCTTTAAAGTAAATTGTTCTGACTAGGTGTGGTGGCTCATGCCTGTAATCCTAGCACTTTGGGAGGCCAAGGTGGGAGGATTGCTTGAGCCCAGGATCTCAAGACCAACCTGGGCAACATAGCAAGACCCTGCCTCTATTATTAATTAAAAAAAGAAGAAATGAAGTAGATTGTTCTAAGTCAGGTTGGAATGAGTCATTCTAAAGCTCTGCTCATGGAAATCACCCCAGTTGACAAACCCTCTTGCCTGGGAGGCCAACATAATAGGCACTGCCTTGACCATCTCCAAGAACGAAGGTGATCCAATCTCAACAGGCATGCTTTCCTAAAACTGGACAAGAAGAATAAATGGTTTTTGCTGGACAAGAAGAATTACAGGTGAGAACCACCCAACAGGTTCTTCTTGCCTGCTACCCAGATAGAGCCAATTTATCAAGATGGGAATTGCAAGAGAGAAAGAATTTAATATACATGGAGCCAACTAAATGGAAGATAGGACTTTTATTATTCCTCAAATCAGCCTTCTTGAAAAGTTGGAGGCTAGGGTTTTTCAAGGATAGTTTGGTAGGCAGAGGGCTAGGGAATGGGTGCTACTGATTGGTTGGGGATGCAATCACACGGATATAGAAAAACAGTCCTGGTCCTTGCCTGCTGAGTCTGCTTCTGGGTTGGGGCCACAGAGGAGTGGCTGGTCCAAGAGGGGCCACTAGGTAGTCAGAAGTGCAAAAGCCTGAGAAGACATCTCAAAAGGCTGGTCCTGTGTACTACAATAGTGATGTTACTTACAGGAGTAATTGAGGATGTTGCAGATTTTTGTGACCTCTGGAATAATGACTGCTAATCATTTAACTGGCCTCCATCTTAGCAGAATTCTGGTCTTTCTCATCCTCCTGACGTGGTGGCCTTTCATTAGTTTTACAAAGGCAGTTTAGTTTGGGGATGAGCTATTATCATTTAAATCATAAACTAAATTTCTCCCAAATTTATTAATATCTTGGCCCATGCCCAGGAATGACCAAGGGCAGATTGGAGGTTAAAAACAAGATGGAGTTGGTTAGGTCAGGTCTCTTTCACTGTCATCATTTTCTCACTGTTATAATTTTGCAAAGGTGGTTTTGAAATTGTCAATCTTCAGTTAATCCTCATTTAATTCTATATCTTTTTTTTTTTTTTTTTTGAGACAGTGTCTCACTCTGTCACCAGGCTGGAGTGCAGTGTCACAATCTCAGCTCACTGTAACCTCCGCCTCCTGGGTTTAAGCAATTCTCCTGCCTCAGCCTCCTGAGTAGCTGGGACTACAGGTACATGCCACCATGCCCAGCTAATTTTTGTGTTTTTAGTAGAGGCGGGGCCAGGATGGTCTCGACCTCTTGACCTCGTGATCCACCTGCCTCTGCCTCCCAAACAGCTGGGATTACAGGTGTGTGAGCCACCGCCCCCAGCCAATTCTTTATAATTCTAAGGAAGCCACCGCCCCCAGCCAATTCTGTATCATTCTAAGGAAGCCACCACACCCAGCCAATTCTGTATCATTCTAAGGAAGCCACCGCACCCAGCCAATTCTATATCATTCTAAGGTGACAACGGAAACACAGTGCTTTAAGGAAATAAAATGAAACTTGGACTAGACTAGCTTTTAGAATAGCTTTTTCAGGGCAGAGATCCAGCTTTGCTGATCACTGATTCTCTGTGGATCAGTTTTTGTTAAACAAATGTTAAGCACAATTAAGGTGAGATACAAGAAATAATTTGAGGCTGTGGCATACAGTTATTTTAGGAGACCACATACATTTTACAGGATCCGGTAGTCTAAAATTTACATGTAGAAATTTATGTTGTATTTTCAGCTGCCTGCTGAAGATGAAGTGTTACTACAGAAATTAAGAGAGGAATCAAGAGCTGTCTTTCTACAAAGAAAAAGCAGAGAACTGTTAGATAATGAAGAATTACAGGTAAGAACTAAGCAAAAAGTTGCTTTAGATGTTAACCACTTCCCATTTGTACTACTTAAATCATGCAAGATTTCTTAGTGCCTAATGGAGTCCATACTACAGAGTGGTACTGCATAGGCTCTGAAGCAGCAGTTCCCACCAGAAACAGCTGCTGAGTTTGCATGGGTCATATACCCCAAAAATAGTGTTGTTTGTTATTGTTGTTTAAGGCTCTAGGTGATTATACTGTGCAGCCAAGGTTCAGAACCACTGCTGTAGGGTCAGACTACAGAGGTTCAAATCCCAGCCCTGCTATACGACTTTAGGCAATGGACTTAACATCTCTGTGCTTGGATTATCATCTCTAAAGTAGGGATAGCTAACTGTATCATAGAGTTATGTGGATTAAAGAGGAAGTGTATATCAAAAGCTTAGTAGGCACTCAATACATGTTATTTTTATTGTTAGTAATCAAAAAGACAATAGGGCATGAGATTCATCTTAATATTGACTCTGCTAACAAACTATCATTTTAGTGGAAAGCACGCATTTAACTACATTTTTAAATCTTGTTTTTAACTTATAACATCTTCACTTCCACAATTCTCTTAAGAACTTATGGTTTTTGCTGGACAAACACCAGACACCACCTATGATTGGAGAGGAAGCGATGATCAATTATGAAAACTTTTTGAAGGTTGGTGAAAAGGCTGGAGCAAAGTGCAAGTAAGAATAATATAATTAACAAAAGAATATGTTATGTTAAGCATTTTAAATGCCTCAAATATTGGCTAGGCACACTGGCTCACACCTGTAATCCCAGCAGTTTTGGAGACTGAGGTGGGAGGATTGCTTGAGCTGGAGTGTTTGAGACCAGCCTGGGCAACTTAGGGAGATCTTGTCTCTACTAAAAATAAAAATATTATCTGGGTGTGGGGGTGTACACCTGTAGCTACTCAGGAGGCTGAGGTGGGAGAATTGCTTGAGCTCGGGAGGATGAGCTGTGATTAAGCCATTGCACTCCAGCCTGGGTGACAGAGCAAGACCCTGCCTTTAAAAAAAATAAATCCTCAAATATTAATTGAAGTAAATGGTATGACATTTGAGTCAATTTAAGTTTCTAATGAAATTTAATAAAATTATTTACAGTCAAAAAATCACATTGGTATGAAGTTATTAAATAACTCCATCAAAAAAAAAAAGAATATAGTTTATGACACTTTGAGCCTTAAGACAGACAAAAGCAAACAAAAAAGAATGCAAGGCCAGGCATTGTGGCTCACATGCCCATCTCTGCAAAATAAAACTTTTAATTAAAAAAAAAAAAGAATGCAAACATTTATGACTTAGGCTAGGCATGGTGCCTCACATTTGTAATTCTAGTGCTTTGGGAGGCCAATACAGGTGGATCACTTGAGGACAGGAGATGGAGTCTTGCTCTGTCGCCAGGCTGCAGTGGAGTGGCGCAATCTCGGCTTACTACAACCTCCGCCTCCTGGGTTCAAGTGATTCTCCTGCCTCAGCCTCCCAAGTGCAAGTAAGAATAATATATTATTATTAATAATTATATTATACTTATAAATACTATAATTATAATAAAATTATAATTATAAATACAGTATAATACAATATAAATACTGAATACAAATACTTTTTGTATTTTTACTAGAGACGGGGTTTCACCATGTTGGCCAAGATGGTCTCGATCTCTTGACTCGTGATCCTCCCACCTCGGCCTCCCAAAGTGCTGGGATTACGGGCAAGAGCCACCGCACCCGGCCAAATCTCTGTTTCTTTAAAAAAAAAACAAAAAAACAAAGTAGGGCTTAATACTTTAAGTTTTTGAATTATAAGCAGTCTCTATTGTTCTTTCATTTTTTAATTGTATGAATTTATGCCATTTTCTAATTTATGTAGAAGGCATTTTCTCTTATGTTGGCAGATCATTTAAATCTTTATTTTCTTTTCTTAGGCAATTTTTCACAGCAAAAGTCTTTGCTAAACTCCTTCATACAGATTCATATGGAAGAATTTCCATCATGCAGTTCTTTAATTATGTCATGAGAAAAGGTGATTCATTTTTACTGTGCTTGAACTCCTTATGTGGGAAGCAAGTAGGTTTTTGGTCTGTGCTTTTATAAGTATTTCTTCCATGTGAAATCACTCTAAGTTTGAAGTAGAACTTCTTATCTTTTGACCAAGATGTGTTACATAAACTTGGGTTATCATAAAAAAACAAAAAGTTTTTAAACCTTCATGTATCTTAAAGATAATAGTAGACTAGAAATATTAAGAGCTGAACCAAGGATTTTAATGTATGGTGATTTGAAATAATTTCAATTTACTGATAATTTTATTTTACCAAGATATTAGAAGTTGAGTTGACTGAAAGGATAGTTTCAAACCCACAACTGCGATATCAGTTTCAAGGAGCATCTATTAAACAGCTTGGACTTATGATTCCTACAAGTGCTATAATAATCTGTGAAAGCCTACTGTATACAATCTTTAATAATTGATTGCTGTAATTAACCTCAGAAATAAAAGCAGCTTCAATGAAGGCATAACATTATACTAGCTGTCCCTGTTTGGTGGAACACCAAGTTTAATTGGTAAAGAACAGTATCTTCAAGGTGTCAGTTTTATTATAGCTTTAGTCATGATAGAATTGTTGAACTCTGCCATTCTATGGTTTTTTGTTTCAAGCAATTTTGTGGCGAGAAGAAATGTTTTTAGAGTTACTAGATTAGCTCATCTCAAATCTAGCTCTTTATCTCCTTTTTCATATCTAAAGGATAAATCTTAAGAATTACATTTCATTTTCTTATTTATTGTCAGTTTGGCTTCATCAAACAAGAATAGGACTCAGTTTATATGATGTCGCTGGGCAGGGGTACCTTCGGGAATCTGTAAGTATTAACCTTATAGACATTATATTAACTCTTATAGACATCAAAATGTAAACTGTAGTTATCACTGGGTGTTGGGATTACAGGCTATTCATATAATGCTTTGTTTTATTTCTGTTTGTATGTGTTTGTGTGTACATATTTAGTTTTACCATAACAAAGCAACTTGTACACTTTCAACTTTTAAAATTGAACATCATCTTTTCAGTGAAACAAAAAACAAATTTAAAAATAAACTTACAATAGAGAATGTCAATTCCAAATAAGATCCTACAGATTCTACTGATTCTCCCATGGAGTGGCAGGGTTAAAGTCATCATTAAGAGAGCATTTATGCTGGGTGTGGTGGTTCACACCTGTAATCCCAGCACTTTGGGAGGCCGAGGCGGGCGGATCACCTGAGGTTGGGAGTTCGAGACCAGCCTGACCAACATGGAGAAACCCTGTCTCTACTAAAAATACAAAATTAGCCACCTGTGGTAGCATCCCAGCTACTCGGGACGCTGAGGCAGGAGAATCACTTGAACCCAGGAGGTGGAGGTTGCTGTGAACCAAAATAGCTCCATTGCACTCCAGCCTGGGCAACAAGAGCAAAACTCTGCCTCAAAAAATATATATATATATATTGGCCAGGTGCGGTGGCTCATACCTGTACTCCCAATGCCTGTACTCCCAGCATTTTGGGAGGCCGACGTGGGCGGATCACCTGAGGTCAGGAGTTTGAGACCAGCCTGACTAATATGGTGAAATCCCATCTCTACTAAAAATAGAAATATTTGCTGGGCTGTGGTGGCGTACGCCTGGAATCCCAGCTACTCAGGAGGCTGAGGTGGGAGAATCGTTTGAACCTAGGAGGCGGAGGTTGCAGTGAGCCAAGATTGTACCACTGCACTCCAGCCTGGGCAACAGAGGGAGACCCTGTCTCAAAAAAAAAAAAAAAGAGAGAATTTATTTTTAAAATGTCATGCAAGGATGTCCCTTAAAAATCACAATTAGGCCGGGCGCGGTGGCTCAAGCCTGTAATCCCAGCACTTTGGGAGGCCGAGACGGGCGGATCATGAGGTCAGGAGATCGAGACCATCCTGGCTAACACGGTGAAACCCCGTCTCTATTAAGAAATACAAAAAACTAGCTGGGCGAGGTGGCGGGCGCCTGTAGTCCCAGCTACTCGGGAGGCTGAGGCCGGAGAATGGCGTGAACCCGGGAGGCGGAGCTTGCAGTGAGCTGAGATCCGGCCACTGCACTCCAGCCTGGGCGACACAGCGAGACTCCGTCTCAAAAAAAAAAAAAAAAAAAAAAAAAAATCACAATTAAACATGCCAAAAGAAAAGCAACTTTGTCAAAATGCTCACTTTAAACTATCCAAACGTTTCAAACCTACCTTTTGCTGACCTTCTATAACCCCATTTTGTAAAATTTGTTTTCTTTTTCTAAACAAGAGACAGTAGACAAGGAGAGGTTGGTAAATGCTTACTGTCCATATTCACATAGAGACATAGTATACTGTGTGCTCAATAGAGGAGAGCAGCTAGAATTCTATGCACTACTACACAGGGGCCTAGCACCTTCCAGCTTCCAGCAAAGCAAAGGGAACAGATTTTTCTTTTTCTTTCCACAGACCTCAGTGGTGTTGATTCCATATAGTTTTTGTTGAGACACAGGATGTTTCTGTTTTGGGGTTTGGTTTTTTCTTTTTTTCTTTTTTTTTTTAAAATAAATGACATGTGTTACTAAACAAGTGTTCAATGTATATTGACTATACAAATTCCTTTTTAGATTCGTTTTCTTCAAACTTTAAAAATAAAAAAAGGCCTTTTGGCCGGGCGTGGTGGGTCACGCCTATAATCCCAGCACTTAGGGAGGCTGAGGCAGGCAGATCATGAGGTCAGGAGTTTGAGACCAACCGGACCAACATGGAGAAATTCCGTCTCTACTAAAAATACAAAAATTAGCCAGGCATGGCCGCCTGTAATCCCAGCTACTCGGGAGGCTGAGGCAAGAGAATCGCTTGAACACAGGAGGCGGAGGTTGCAGTGAGCCTAGATCGGGCTGTTGCACTTGAGCCTGGACGACAAAAGCAGACTCCATCTCAAAAAAATAAAAAAGCCTTTTAAAGGGGAAAATAAAAATAATGTAGCATTTTAACATTTAAAAATCACTGAAAAACTTGATTATTCATGAATGATATCAGTGTGTCACTATGTTTTAAAGGGCCAAGAATTCCCCCACACCTTTTTTTTTTTTTTTAAGAAAATATAAGAGAAGCCAGACACGGTAGCTCACACCTGTAATCCCGGTACTTTGGGAGGCCAAGGTGAGTGGATCACTTGATGTCAGGACTTGGAGACCAGCCTGGCCAACATGGTGAAACCCCATCATTAAAAATACAAAAACATTAGCTGAGCATGGTAGCAGATGCCTGTAATCCCAGCTACTAGAGTGGCTCAGGCAAGAGAATCACTTGAACCCCGGAGGCAGTTGCAGTAAGCTGAGATCATGCCACTGCACTCCAGCCTGGGCAACAGAGCAAGACTATGTCTCAAAAGAAAAAGAAAAAAGAAAATATGAGAGAGAAAATGAATGTGACTGTATTCCCACCTCTGGGTTTAAGGTTGTTAGGTCAGTTACCAAGAGGCTGCTTGTTTCCTATTAGGCACTGCTATAATTAGGCCAAGTTATCAACAGAGAATTATAACTTCATGGCCCAAATGGCTATGCTTCTTCTAAATACGGGTATCTAAATTATATGGACTTATTTTTCACCTCAGGCTTTTTTCCCAAATATACAGTGCTTTTTTTAAGGTTATAGGGGAGAGGGGAAGGGAGTTGGGCATGAATATAAACTAAGTTAATTAATCAAATAATTATTCAGATATGAGTTAAATGTAAATTTCTTGTTACAGTTTGTATGGTTCCTGCTATAATTTGTTGCATTCTGTTTTGTCTAAATTTCTGTAGATAGAATCTATTAGCTCATTCTGAATAGTTATACTGTAAAACCTTTCCAGGGGTACACTACAATTCTCTTTAAGGTTCAGACCAACTTGACAATAAAAGGCTCTTGCTTCTGGCCATCTCTTTCTAGCAAGGAAGACATAATTAGCCACCTGTTGATACTTGTTTAGAGGTCGGGTCCCAAACTGCAGTACTTCCCTAGCTCTGAGAATTCTTGTTAGCAGTTCACTTGATTTATAGAAACAGCAATATTGATTTATAAAAACGGTCCCCTGTTATTGCTTGTCTTGCCTCTTTCCATGTATGGAAACAAAGATTGAAAGAGAGATGGGCAAAAGGGAGAGAAAAGAAACAGTGTACTTCTGTAGTTGTTTCTAAAAAGGAATAATTTTCCCCTTCTCTCAATGAAAGAAAACACTTCTCTCAAAGTATTTCTTCCATTCTTGGCCCATTGCCTTTTGAAACCCAGGCTTTGTGTCTTACTAATTTGAAAGACAGTGGCTTCCAGACCAACATTTATAACCTGAGTAGAGTATACAAAGTGTTATTCACTTATTAAATCTTATTAAGCAGTTAGTAAACATTTATTTGGGGGCAGGTATTATTCTAAACTTGTAGGGCTCACATTTTACTTTGTTACAATCTGTTTTGCCCAGATTTCTTTTTTTCTTTTTTTTTTTGGCCCAAATTTCTGTAGATGGAATCTGTTAGCTCATACTAAATGTTATACTTTAAAATCTTTCCAGGGGCACAGTACAATTTTTGTTCCCTCTTAGACCTATTTTTTCTAACAGAGTGGGAAGACAGACACTAAATTATAAGCAGATAAAATCAAATAGCAACAAGTTATATGTAGAAAATAAAACAGTAGGCTGGGTGCGGTGGCTCACACCTGTAATCCCAGCACTTTGGGAGGCCAAGGCGGGTGGATCATGAGGTCAGGAGATCGAGACCATCCTGGCTAACACGGTGAAACCCCGACTCTACTAAAAATACAAAAATAAGCTGGGCGTGGTGGCGGGCGCCTGTAGTCCCAGCTACTCAGTAGGCTGAGGCAGGAGAATGATGTGAACCCGGGAGGCGGAGCTTGCAGTGAGCCGAGATTGTGCCACTTCTCTCCAGCCTAGGCGACAGAGCGAGACTCTGTCTCAAAAGAAGAAAGGAAAAGAAAAAGAAAACAGTAAACTAGGCAAGAAGATGACTGGGATTGGTGGACAATTTCAGGTACGCTGGAAGGAGCATCTTTTTGAGATAGGGATTAAGTTTTAGCCATGAAGTATGAGAAAGAAGCCAGCCTTATGAAGACATAGTATAGAGGAAACGGCAAATACAGTGTCTCCAAGGCAAAATTAAGCCTGGACCTGTTCTAGGAACATAAGGAAGCCAGTGTGGCTAGAACAAGGATTACAATAACGGAAATGAAGTTGGACAAGTAGGCAGGGGCCACATGTAGGGCCTTTTAGGCCACAGTAAGGACTTTGGATTTACTTTGAAGCTAATGGGAAACCATCAGAAGTTTTAAGCTGAGTCTGTCAGGATATGATTTACATTTTAAAAGATCATTCTTGATGCCGTATGGAGGATGTAAGGAACTCAAAGTATGGCGAGGCTCAGTGGCTCATGCCTGTAATCCCAGCAACTTTGGGAGGCCAAGGCGGGCAGATAGCTTGAGGTCAGGAGTTCAAGACCAGCTCGGCCAACATGATGAAACCCCCTCTCTATTAAAAATACAAAAATTAGCCAGGCGTGGTGGTGCGTGCCTATAATCCCAGCTAGTCAGGCTGAGACACAAGAATTGCTTGAACCCAAGAGGTGGAGGTTTCAGTGAGCTGAGACTGTGCCACTGCACTCCAGCCTGGACTGGACTGAGACTCTGTCTCAAAAAAAGAGAGAGAAAGAAACCATGGGAGGCTTTTAAATATGTAATCCTGTAATAGGGAAAGCCTTTCTAAGTATGACAAAACCCAGAAGTCTAGAAAACAATAAATTCAGCTAAATTTTGAGAAGATCTATAGGGCAAAGCCCATGTTAAAGTAAAAAGAAAACAACAAACTGGGGGAAATATCTGAACAATCACAAATAGCCAATTACCCTAATATATAAAAAGCACCCAGAAATCAAGAAGCCATTAACCCAATAGAAAACTGCACAAAGGATATAGATAATGTATAAAAAGTAAAATTCAAATGCTTCTTAATCATAAGAAACAACTAACTTCACATAAGAGAAATGCCAGATAAATCTACACTAAGTTGCCATTTTTCACCTATCAAATTAGCAAAGATCAAAAAGTTTGAATTGACACTTTTAGCGTTTGAGTAATTCTTTCACAGTGCTTCTGAGTCAAAAGAAATCCCTAGAAGTTTCACGTACTAGCCAGTTAATTCCAAACAATTTAATGAGTATTCATTAAGCTTATTAGCCACTTGAAAAAATAATACACTTAAGTTGAAAGAAGATATTTTTGTTTCATTCTTAAGTACAGTTATTAATGGGATGTGTACAACTACTTAAACCTGGGAATTAGACTGGACACTTGTCCTCCTCATTCCTGTTCACTAATTTTTCTGTGGTCCTTTACCACAGGAACCATCAAAACCTAGCTTTGCAAAGATTTATGTCATTAAAAGGAATATATTTGGCTGGACGTGGTGGCTCACGCCTGTAATCCCAGCACTTTGGGAGGCCAAGGCTGGCAGATCATAAGGTCAGGAGATCGAGACCATCCTGGATAACATGGTGAAACCCTGTCTCTACTAATACAAAAAACTAGCCGGGCGTGGTGGCAGGCGCCTGTAGTCCCAGCTACTCAGGAGGCTGAGGCAGGAGAATGGCGTGAACCTGGGAGGTGGAGCTTTCAGTGAGCCAAGATCATGCCACTGCACTCCAGCCTGGGCAACAGAGCGAGACTCCATCTCAAACAAACGAACAAAAAAATACAAAAAATTAGCCAGGCATGGTGGCACAGGATTGTAGTCCCAGCTACTGAAGAGGCTGAGGCAGGAGAATTGCTTGAACCCAGGAGGTGGAGGTTGCAGTAAGTCGAGATTTCGCCACTGCACTCCGGTCTGGGCGACAGAGCAAGAGTCCATCTCAAATAAAAAAGAGGAATATATTCATGACATTTTGGGCTGGATGATTTTAAAAATTTAAATCACCAGGCACAGTGGCTCACAACTGTAATTCCAACGCTGGGAGGCCAAGGTGGGCAGATAGCTTGAGCTCAAGAGTTTGAGACCAGCCTGGGCAACATGGTGAATCCCCATCTCTACCAAAAATACAAAA
This sequence comes from Theropithecus gelada, assembly GCF_003255815.1. Classification (NCBI taxonomy): domain Eukaryota; kingdom Metazoa; phylum Chordata; class Mammalia; order Primates; family Cercopithecidae; genus Theropithecus; species Theropithecus gelada. The sequence continues at coordinate 36,128,757 of NC_037675.1, read as the reverse complement.
AATTAACTGGGTGTGGTGGTGCATCTCTGTGGTCCCAGCTATTCAGGAGGCTGAGGTGGGAGGATCACTTGAGCCTGGGAGGTAGAGGTTTCAGTCAGCCAAGATCATGCTACTGTACTCCAGCAGCCTGTGTGACAGAGTGAGACCCTGCCTCAAAAAAAAGGAATGAATTGAGATTCAGTATTGAAAATGTGAACTACCTTGAGCACATGGTTCTAGCTTATTTCAATATCTGTCCGCAGTATCTGACAAATGTTGCTGTTTCGCTCAAAATTTTAAAATATCCTGATGCACCCCTGTACATTAACCGTGGTGCTCCTGGGACACCTGTGTGCAGAATTCAGAACTGTAGAAATAGCCTTCACATTACTGGTGGGAGTATAAAATTCACATGGCATTTATGGGGAGATGGGAAGTTTCCCAGTGTCTTATCAAATTTCTACATGTGCATATGCCACAACCCAGCAGGTCCACTTACAGAAGTTGTATTTTATATTCTTCCACAGTATCTATGAATGAATAATTAGCTTAGCCCTTATGGTATTACTTTTCATGTAGCAAAATATTAGGAAAAAACTAAATGTCCCAATAGAGGCCTAGTTAAATATGGCACATCCATACAATGATATAATATATAGCTATTTGAGAGTCAAGATGGAATGACTGTAAAATACATTACTGAATGACAAAAGCACTCTTCACGGTATGTTGATACATCCTGTGTGTAAAAAGAGGGAAAGGCCGGGTGCGGTGCCTCATGCCTGTAGTCACAGCACTTTGGGAGATGGAGGTGGCTGGATCTCGAGGTCAAGAGATCAAGACCATCCTAGCCAACATTGTGAAACCCTGCCTCTACTAAAAATACAGAAATTGGCTGCGCATGGTGGTGCGTGCCTGTAGTCTCAGCTACTCAGGAGGAGGCAAGGAGAATCGCTTGAACCTGGGAGGCAGAGGTTGCAGTAAGCCAAGATCGCACCACTGCACTCCAGGCTGGCGACAGAGCAAGACTACATCTCAAAAAAAAAAAAAAAAGGGGGGGGGGAAAGAAATATATATGTATTGGTTCATATTTGTATCTGTTACCTTTGGGAAATTACATCAGAAGTTGATAATACAGGTTACCTCTGGGGAGAAGAAATAGGTGAGAGGCTTTTTAATCAATATCTTTGTTCCCTTTGAATTTGGAACTATATAGAATTTACTACTTTTCAAAAATGTTAAAACTTAAATTAGGAGAAACAAAATTTAATGTAAAATAGTTTTACCACTAAAATAGTCATGAATTTATTTCTTTATCAATGTAGTGTTAATGCTGAATAATTTTTAGTAATGAAATTATATTCTAGTATGTAATGAAGAATCAAGATTGGACACTTAACACTTTATTTTGTTTTATTTTCAGGATTTAGAAAACTACATATTGGAACTTATCCCTACTTTGCCACAATTAGATGGTCTGGAAAAATCTTTCTACTCCTTTTATGTTTGTACAGCAGTTAGGAAGTTCTTCTTCTTTTTAGATCCTTTAAGAACAGGTAAAAGAAAATCTTATCTAACTTACATGAGGATATTATTATATCTAAATCTCAATAACTACAGAAAACTCTTAAAATGTCATTTATTTTCCTGTCACTGCCATTAAAAATTTGGTGAATTTCAAGGAGATAAAAAGGTACAAAAAACAGTAGCAATGCTTTGGTTATGTTTATCTGAAGATCTTTTATGATTTACTTGCACTGACTATAATCTGCTGTGTGACAGATGGGGGGATGTCACCTAACAGTGAAGAAGTATGAACTGGGTAATGAGTCATAAATGCCTCCTTCCCGTTCTAGGAAGTCAGTTACTCGCATATGATTTGCTGTCTCTGCTATGTGATATACTGCAGAATTGTTCTCTTTTTGATGAAAAACATGTATTTGGAAATATGAGAGCCATTTAGCCAGTGATGCATATTTTTCTCATTTTCTATGGGGATCGGATTGGTAAATATGGCCTCATTAACAGTATGTTTTATTAACTGTTCAAGCCTGCCCAGACTTAAATACATGTAACTGGAGCAGAGGAAAGGACAGAGAAGTCCAAATCAAAGTGCTTGATTATCCTTCTGTCCTTGAAAATCCAACTGTGGGCCCAGCACAGTGGTTCACATCTGTAATCTCAGCACTCTGGGAGGCTGAGTTGGGTGGACCACTTGAGCTCAGGAGTTCAAGATCAGCCTGGGCAACATGGTGAAACTTTGTCTCTACAAAAAAAAAAAAAAAAAAAAAATTGGCCAGGCACGGTGGCTCACGCCTGTAATCCCAGCTACTTGAGAGGCTGAGGCAGGAGAATCACTTGAACCCAGGAGGCAGAGGTTGTGGTGAGCTGAGATCGCGCTATTGCACTCCAGCCTGGGCAACAAGAGTGAAACTCCATCTCAAAAAAAAAAAAAAAGAAAAAAAATTACAAAGATTAGCCAGGTATAGTGGCGCGCACGCGCCTGTAGTCCCAGCTACTTGGGAAGCTGCTGAGGTGGATCACTTGAATCCAGGAGGCAGAGGTTGCAGTGAGCCAAGATCGTGCCACTGCACTCTAGTCTGGGCAACATAGCCAGACCTTGTGTCCAAAAAAAAAAAAAAATCCAGTTATGAATCCAATCACAGCATATGGTAGCTGACAGTGTTTTTTGAACTCCTCTACTCTAAGTACACACATATACACTTTCTTTCAAATTTTACAAAATAATATCAGATGTTTTGACTGTTATGTAGTATGCTAAGCATTTTACATGGATTCATTCATTGTCATCTCATAACCCCATAAGGAAGGTACATTATTGTCCATATTTTATGTGTAAGGCAACTAAGATTTAGCTAGGTTACATATTTAAAAGTGGCATTTAAACTCCCATCTGGGCTGGGTGAGGTGGCTCACACCTGTAACCCGAGTGCTTTGGGAGGCTGATGTGAGAAATCACTTGTGCCTAGGAGTTCAAGACCAGCCCTGGCAAGATAGCAAGACCTCTTCTGTACAAAAAAGCAGCAGTAGCTGGGTGCAGTGGCTCACGCCTGTTATCCCAGCACTTTGGGAGGCTGAGATGGGTGAATCACCTGAGGTCAGGAGTTTGAGACCAGCCTGGCCAACACAGTGAAACCCCGTTTCTACTAAAAATACAAAAAATTAGCTGAGTGTGGTGGCAGGTGCCTGTAGTCCCAGCTACTCAGGAGACTGAGGCAGGAGAATCACTTGAACCCGGGAAGTGGAGGTTGCAGTGAGCAGAGATCACACCACTGGACTCTAGCCTGGGCAACAAGAGCAAAACTCTGTCTAAAAAAGAAAAAGAAGAAGAAGAAAACAAACTCTCATCTGTCTGCTCTTAAACCACACCTGTGTATTGCTTTCTAGTCCAGAACCTACCAAAAATAAATGGAGACAGTGTCCCTGTTCGTGTATTAGCAGTACTATATCTATAATCACAAACTTTTTTGAAAATCTGACATCACTATAATTTTAGAATTTGGCACTTAGATTTATATAGTTGAGGTATACAAGTAGAGATGTTATTAAATGTTGCCTGTAGTTTTTTTTTTTTTTTTTTTTTTTTTTTTTTTTTTTTTGCGGGGTAGGGATGAAGTTTTGCTCTTGTTCCCTAGGCTGGAGTACAATGGCTTGATCTCAGCTCACTGCAACCTCTGCCTCCTAGGTTCAAGTGACTCTCCTGCCCCAGCCTCCAGAGTAGCTGGGATTACAGGCGCCCACCACCACACCCAGCTAATTTTTTGTGTTTTTAGTAGAGATGGGCTTTCACCGTATTGGCCAGGCTGGTCTCGAACTCCTGACCTCAGGTGATCCACCTGCCTCAGCTTCCCAAAGTACTGGAATTATAGATGTGAGCTCCTGCGCCCGGCGGAGATTTCTCTCTTTGTAACAATATGTAATAAGAACTTTGGAACATAAGAGCTAGAAGCTTTAAAATATCAATTGTGTGATTGCTTTTGTGAAGAAAAAAATTTTTTTAATTGAGTTGCTCTTCTCTTAAAATGAAATTAATTGTGTTTCTTTATGTTCTTAAAGGAAAGATAAAAATTCAAGATATTTTAGCATGCAGCTTCCTAGATGATTTATTGGAGGTAAATGTTTTTAAACTACTTAATTGTATCACTTGACAGTTGCTATCTTCTAATTATGTCTTTATGTTCCATTAGCTAAGGGATGAGGAACTGTCCAAGGAGAGTCAAGAAACAAACTGGTTTTCTGCTCCTTCTGCCCTAAGAGTTTATGGTATGTTCCTATCATAATGCTAAAATTTGAATTATCCCTTCTTCAGGTAATTGGTGTTCAGAGGACAGTTTTATACATACATACACTGATATAGCTTAAGATAAAGCATTTAATTACCTTAAGCTCTAGTATTGTACATTACCAAAATTTACTTGTTTAAATACCAATGTTTTAACTTTTTGGACTCTCCCCAACCTTTTTGAAGAAAGGGTCTCACTCTCTCACCCTGGCTGGAGTGCAGTGGCACGATCATGGCTCAGTGCAGCCTTGAAGTCCTGGGCTCAATCCTCCAACCTCAGTGCCCCCACCCCACCCCACCGACCCCAGTACTGGGACTACAGGCGCCATGCCTGGCTAATTTTTAAAATTTTTTTTAGAGATGGGATCTCACTCTGTTGCCCAGGCTGGTTTCAAACTCCTGGGCTCAAGCAATCTACCTATCCTGGCCTCCCAAAGTGTTGGGATTATAGGCATGAGCCACTGCATCCAGCAGAACCCTTTTTAAGTTACACAGTTTCTTTTCAATAGAATAGAATGTAATTTGATCCTTGTTGACTCAGGAGCACCATTATGAACATTAGCTGTTGTCATGCTTTGTTGATAAAATGCTGTTCCCAGGATCTACTGATGGAGCTATTCTACATTATCTTGTTGGGTGATCTTTTGACTCCTTTGGCTTTTTTTTTTTTTTTTTTTTTGGGGTGGGGTCTCACACTGTTTCCCAGGCTGGAGTCCAGTGGCATGATCTTGGCTCACTGCAACCTCCACCTCCCAGGTTCAAGCAATTCTCTTTTTTTTTTTTTTAAGTAGAGATGGTGTTTCACTGTTGGCCAGGCTGCTCTGGAACTCCTGACCTCTGATCCACCCACCTCGGCCTCCCAAAGTGCCCCTTTTGGCATTCTTATCTCTACTTTCAAGTGCTGGCATTTCAGTGCTTTTTGTTCGCCTCTTACCTCCATTTAATTTAGAAACCTAGGAATGTTTAAAAAGACTGCAAACTGAAAACAGTGATGTAAGTGAAACATCCTAGACTATGGCATTCATGATGGGTTTTCTTTGGCTGTTTCTAGCCCAAGGATTGTTCTGATCAAGATTGCAAATGTAGCTGATAGTATTATACATAGGCCCCTACCCTAACCGTAACATGAATAGTTTGAAAATCAAAATATTAACCAAGAAAAAGAACTTTTTGTTAGTCTATTCTTCTGATTAAAATTGTATTGTGGTCATAAGTGTCTTTATTATTTTTCTTTCCAAGGCCAGTACTTGAATCTTGATAAAGATCACAATGGCATGCTCAGTAAAGAAGAACTCTCACGCTATGGAACAGCTACCATGACCAATGTCTTCTTAGACCGTGTTTTCCAGGAGTGTCTCACTTATGATGGAGAAATGGTAGTGGTTTAAATCTGCTACTAAGTTTAAAAAGTTTGGGCTCCCAGAGTTTCCAGAAACCCTTTTCTTGATGTAATACAGCCCTTTTTCTTTTCTTTCTTTTTTTTTTTTTTTTTTTTTTTTTGAGACAGAGTCTTGCTCTGTCGCCCAGGCTAGAGTGCAGTGGTGTGATCTCGGCTCACTGCAACCTCTGCTTCCTGGGTTCAAGTGATTCTCCTGCCTCAGCCTCCAGAGTAGCTGGGATTATGGGCACATGCCACCGCGTCCAGCTAATTTTTGTATTCTTAGTAGAGATGGGGTTTCACCAGGTTGGCCAGGCTGGTCTTGAACTCCCGACCTCAGGTGATCTGCCTCCCAAAGTGCTGGGATTACAGGCATGAGCTACCACACTCGGCCCAGCATTATTTATATTAATGTGTAACAGTGTCTTTGAAATGTGTAAACTGATCAAATTACTTGAGATTCAGAGCCTTTGGTCTTATATGTAAATTCACTTAAAAACATCTACATTATGGCCTCAGGGCAAATAGCTTATTTTGTTGATTTCATTGTCAGTACACCTATTGTACAGTAGTGCATTCTAGTTAAAAAAAAAAAAGCTGAGGCCAGGCTTGGTAGCTTATGACTACAATCCCAGCTCTTTGGGAGGCCAAGGCCAGAGAACCACTTAAGGCCAGTCATTCAAGACTAGCCTGAGCGATATAGCGAGACTGTCTCTACAAAAAATAAAAAAAATTACATGGGCATGGGTGGAATGTGCCTGTAGTATAGCTACATGGGAGGCTGAGGCAAGAGGATTGCTTGATCTGAGGAGTTTGAGGCTGCAGTGAGCTATGATGAGGCCACTGCACTCCAGTCTGGCCAATAGAGTGAGACCATGTCTCTTAAAAAAAAAAAGCTGAAACAGTAAATTATTATGGCTATTTTCATTTAGATAGTTCTGTCATTAAATTACCAGGTCAGATGTAGTAACACATATGCCATGATTTAATTCTGAGAATCAGGTGTATTAGTCTTTAGAAGTGGCTATATGAGCAGCTGAAGATAACATGGACTTGTCTTTTTATTATGACAATGCAAAATACTTGAGAAGGAAAATTCTAAACAGCATTTTAAAGTCACCATTTTTGCTGCTAAAAACATGGGTTAAGAATCTGATAAATGTCCTGCTGGGCGTGGTGGCTCACGCCTGTAATCCCAGCACTTTGGGAGGCCGAGGCGGGCAGATCACAAGGTCAGGAAATGGAGACCATCCTGGCTAACACAGTGAAACCCATCTCTACTAAAAATACAAAAAATTAGCCGGCCGTGGTGGCAGGCGCCTGTAGTTGCAGGTACTCAGGAGGCTGAGGCAGGAGAATGGTGTCAACCCAGGAGGTGTAGCTTGCAGTGAGCCGAGATGGCGCCATTGCACTCCAGCCTGAGTGACAGAGCTAGACTCGTCTCAAAAAAAAAAAAAAAAAAAGAATGTGATAAATTTCCCAAAGCAGTTATGCTTAAAAAATAGTCATATTGTCATGAGAATGGGGGTCTTACATTTTATCATTTAGCTTCAATAGCAGTTTGCTAAATAACACCATTATTAACAACAAAAGAAAAGAGGGGAAAAGGCACAGAAAGTTTATTTTGTAACTCCCACAGCTGTAAACAGTAGACAGTGAGGAGCTTGTACTATTAATATAATAATTCCTGGTGAATAAAGAAAATCAGAGGCCACAACTGTGGATGAAGTCAGATCACAATCTGCATTCTTTAACTCTTCACTGCAATTTATGCAGAAAGGAACTTTTCTAAGAATATAAAATTTTTATCTAAGTGAGAATCTCCCAATTACTTTACTACTTTTTACCATTAAAAAAAAATCTATGAGTATCCTGTTTTTATAGGGAAGGCTTTCTGTTCTCTTTATGTCTTTCTGGCCTTTACATTTTGCCTTTTTATGGATGAGAACAGTGTCAGCTCACTGTAAAATGTCTGGCAATCTCAAGACAGCTTCTTACTGGAAATCCGAATTAAAAATTTTAAATAATATTTTTAAATAGCAGTTTAAGTATACTGTTCTGAGGCTGGGCATGGTGGCTCATGCCTGTAATCCCAGCATTTTGGGAGGCCGAGATGGGTGGATCACCTGAGGTTGGGAGTTTTGAGACCAGCCTGACCAACATGGAAAAATCCCTTCTCTACTAAAAATATAAAATTAGCCAGGCGTGGTGGTGCATGCCTGTAATCCCAGATACGCAGGAGGCTGAGGCAGGAGAATGGCTTGAACCTGGGAGGCGGAGGTTGTGGTGAGCCGAGATCACAACATTGCACTCCAGCCTGGGCAACAAGAGTGAAACTGTCAAAAAAAAAAAAAAAAAAAAAAAAAAAAAAGGCCGGGCGCGGTGGCTCAAGCCTGTAATCCCAGCACTTTGGGAGGCCGAGACGGGAGGATCACGAGGTCAGGAGATCGAGACCATCCTGGCTAACACGGTGAAACCCCGTCTCTACTAAAAAAATACAAAAAAACTAGCCGGGCGTGGTGGCGGGCGCCTGTAGTCCCAGCTACTCGGGAGGCTGAGGCAGGAGAATGGCGGGAACCCGGGAGGCGGAGCTTGCAGTGAGCCGAGATCCGGCCACTGCGCTCCAGCCTGGGCGACAGAGCGAGACTCCGTCTCAAAAAAAAAAAAAAAAAAAAAGTATGCTGTTCTGTTCATTCCAGATGATAAGTTTTTCAAAATAACTGCACTGAAATGAAGATACAAGTTTATAACTTAGTCACTGTATTATCTGTTTCAAAAGTTTGAAGCAGGATGCAGTAGTTCATCCCTCTAATGCCAGCACTTTGGAAGGCCAAGGCCAGATGATGGCTTGAGCCCAGGAGCTTGAGACTAGCATGGGTAATATGGGAACACCCCATCTCTACAAAGAATTTTTAAAAATTAGCCAAGTTTGATGATGTGCACCTGTAGTCTCAGCTACCTGTGGGGCTGTAGTGGGAAGATTGCTTGAGCCTGGGAGATCAAGGTTGTAGTGACCATTTCAGCCTGGTTGATAAAGTGAGACCCTGTCTCAAAAACAAGAATAATGTTCTTGTTTTATGAATAATGAAAGAAAACTATAGTTTAACACAGCAAATCTCTCAGAAAAAAATGAACTAGGGCCGGGCACAGTGGTGCATGCCCGTAATCCCAGCACTTTGGGAGGCCGGGGCAGGCAGGTCACTTGAGGTCAGGAGTTTGAGACCAGCTTGGGTAACATGGCAAAATCCTGTCTCTACTAAAAATATAAAAATTAGCTGGGCATGGTGGTGTGCACCTGTATTCCCAGCTACTTGGGAGGCTGAGACAGAATAGCTTGAACTTGGGAGGCAGAGGTTTCAGTGAGCTGAGATTGTGCCACTGCACTCCAGCCTGGACGACAGAACGAGACTCCATCTCTCAAAAAAAAAAAAAAAAAACTATGTCCTCAAAACTGTCCTGTGCAGATTATATATAGAATTCCTGTGGCTGGACATGGTGGCTCACGCCTATAATCCCAGCACTTTGGGATGCTGAGGTGGGCGGATCACCTGAGGTCGGGAGTTCGAGACCAGCCTGACCAACATGGAGAAACCCTGTCTCCACTGAAAATACAAAATTAGCCCAGCATGGTGGCATATGCCTGTAATCCCAGCTACTCAGGAGGCAGGAGAATTGTTTGAACCCAGGAGGTGGAGGTTGTGGTGAGCCAAGATCGTGCCATTGCACTCCAGCCTTTCACAAGAGTGAAACTCCGTCTCAAGAAAAATAAAAAAAATTCCTAGAAACCAATATTAAGTATATAAATGGATTTCTCATTTTATAACTTAGGGAAAAAATTAAATTTGCCACCTTTGATTGCAAAATAGCTTCAAATCTTAATATGCACTTGAAAGTTAATTTCAACTAAGGCCTCTAATGAACATTATTTTCTGTTCTGCAGGACTATAAGACCTACTTGGACTTTGTCCTTGCATTAGAAAACAGAAAGGAACCCGCAGCTCTACAGTATATTTTCAAACTGCTTGATATTGAGAACAAAGGATATCTGAATGTCTTTTCACTTAATTATTTCTTTAGGGTAAGTCTCATTTGCATAAGTGAGTCATTGTTCCTTAAGGTATCATTTGGTTGTGGCCGGGTCTGTCTCAAAAAAAAAAAAAATTGTGAGATGCAGCAAAAGCGGTGGCTAGAGGGAAATTTATAGTATTGAATGTATATATTGGAAAACGTTAAAGATCTAAAATCAGCATCTACTTTAGGAAATTAGAAAAAGGAGCAAATTAAAGATGTATCATTTTGTGTAAATTAAATATTTAGTAACCATTTTACCTAACTCGTGATTTTTATTTATTTTTTTTCTTTTTTTGAGAAAAGGTCTGGCTCTGTCACCCAGGCTGGAGTGCAGTGGCACGATCATAGCTCATTGCAACCTCCAACTCCTGGGCTCAGGCAGGCTTCCCACTCAGCCTCCCCAATAACTGGGTCCACTTGCCTGTAATCCCAGCTACTTGGGAGGCTGAGGCAGGAGAATCACTTGAACCCAGGAGGCGGAGGTTGCAGTGAGCCAAAATCACGCCACTGCATTCTAGCTTGGGCAGCAGAGCAAGACTGTCTCAAAAAAAAAAAAAAAAAATACAACTACCAAAGTCTATAAAAATTTCTGTGGAAAGGAGCTACCTTTTCTGAACTGCTTAGCATCTTACAAGTTTTTCGTCACAAGTACAGAATTTATCACATATTTGTATTTCCAATGGTAGTACAGCCCCTGACATATACATAATTTTATTTTATATCTAATCAAATCAGCTTTAACTCATTTATATTTTTTTAAATAGGAAAGAAATAAAAAACTAAAAACAGACTTGATTTCCTTCTGAAATCTGTTAAGTAAATGCTTTTATTAAACTTAAAATTTATCGGCCAGGTGCAGTGGCTCATGCCTGTAATCCCAGCACTTTGGGAGGCAAAGGTGGGTGGATCACGAGGTCAGATCAAGACCATCCTCACTAACATGGTGAAACCCCGTCTCTACTAAAAAATACAAAAAACTAACCGGGCGAGGTAGTGGGTGCCTGTAATCCCAGCTACTCGAGAGGCTGAGACAGGAGAATGGCGTAAACCTGGGAGGCGGAGCCTGCAGTGAGCTGAGATCCGGCCACTACACTCCAGCCTGGGCAACAGAACGAGACTCCGTCTCAAAAAAAAAAAAAAAAAAAAAAAAAAAAGTGTCCAGTGCTGAGCCCTATAATCCTGGGCTATTCATAGAGCGTTTGGACATCAGTATCCTAGTGATAAAGCTGGGCCTGGATGATTCCCTCTAGATCATACCATCCAAGCCTATTACTATATTAACATAGCATGTACTCAGATGCTTACCTACTTCAAAGAGATTCCTTTATGGATACTCTGATTACCAGTGGTAACACATACAGAGTAGGCATTAGGAACAAAGTTAGTTGACTATTCACCAAGAATTTTAAACTTCACATTTCCACTGAATAATGCTCACCTGAAGTATTTTGTAGTCCCACTGGATGACAGCAGTTTCTTCATTTTTTTGTTAAAGTTTATAAAAAGGAAGAGTTTTGGGAGGTCTACCTCCATTTCTTGTATTACGTAGAAAGCAAAGTGTAGGGTAGGAAGGGAGACAGTAGATTGGGGGTCTTAATAGTGAAGGCAGGAATAACATTCGTGGAAAATGAGAGGAGCAGATCAAACAGAATAATTGTGATGCCATGTTAAGGGCCCATTTGAGGTTGGAGAACATTCCTATGTAGACGCAGCAATCTGTAGTCTTTTTTTTTCCTGAAGTTCTCAGTAGTTAAGATACAGGTCTAAAAAGGTCAATACACTGAGAATTTAGGTTTTGCTCATTGATATGGAATAAGGTCAAGAGAGCTAAAAAGATTGTCGAGAGAGAGAATGATGAGGTTTGTGGTCTGATAGGAAAGGAACTATAAGTAGAAAGGGGTTGTGGGGCAAGAGAGGGGATGTTGTGTATTTCATTTTTTACTTAGATTTATTTCTATCAAATACAGGCCATACAGGAACTAATGAAAATCCACGGACAAGATCCTGTTTCATTTCAAGATGTCAAGGTTATCTTTTCCTTTAATTTACGTATTACCAGATAATTGTGAGATAGTCATTTGTATTACATGAAATTTTATATGAAAGCAAGTAATGAAGTACTATTTGAATCAAGTATTTGCTTTTTGTTCTGAACTGATACGTAAATCATTACGAACTGAGACCACATTTGGACTATTTATATAGTTTATAATTTTAGTATTGTCATCACTATGTTCTCATTGGAGGCATTCATTCATTTTAATTGAAAATTAAGACAGGGGGCCGGGCGCAGTGGCTCACGCTTGTAATCCCAGCACTTTGGGAGGTCAAGGCGGGCGGATCACCCGAGGTCAGGAGTTCAAGACCAGCCTGGTCAACATGGTGAAATCCCGTCTCTACTAAAAATACAAAAATTAGCTGGGTGTGGTGGTGCATGCATGTAATCCTGGCTACTCGGAAGGCTGAGGCAGGAGAATCGTTTGAGCCCGGGAGGTGGAGGTTGCAGTGAGCTGAGATCGCGCCACTGCACTCCAGCCTGGGCAACAAGAGTAAAACTCCGACTCAAAAAAAAAAAAGAAAATTAAGACAGTCAGTACAGTCTACATCCTACGGCAGTCTATTCAACTGTAAACTGAATTTTTACCTTGGAAACTGTTTAGGTTCAGGCACTTTTTTTTAGTATGCTACCTCAAAGAGCCTGTTCACCTGAGTAATTTTACTACAAATTTTATTTTACTACAAATTTTGTAGTTATTTTACTACAAAAAGATTAGAAAACATGTACTAATTCCCTGTAAATATCTGTTGTACACTTCATAATATAGAAGGAGGTCTTCTATATGTTCCAGTAAGTTTTAGCAGCATTTAGCTTCTTTTTGGATATCTAATGCATATCCAGAAAGAAGAACTCCTCTCCTATCCTAATAAAATGTTGACATCAATATTGGAAATGAAGCTTTGTCACTATCTCTGAAACATTTAGATGTTTAATTGAGTTGAACCATTAGCAAAAAAAATTAAACCAAACCCTTGTTAGCCGAGTGTGGTGGTACGCAGCTGTAATCCCAGCTACTCGGGAGGCTGAGGCAGGAGAATGACTTGAACCTGGGAGGCAAAGGTTGCAGTGAGCCAAAATCACACTACTGCACTCCAGCCTGGGTGACAGAGGGACACTCCATCTCACACAAAAAAAGAAGGGGCTGGGCACGGTGGCTTACGTCTGTAATCCCAGCACTTTGGAAGGCCAAAGCAGGTGGATCACATGAGGTCAGGAGTTTGAGACCAGCCTGACCAGTATGGAGAAACCCCATCTCTACTAAAAATACAAAAATTGGCTGGATGTGGTGGTGTATGCCTGTAATCCCAGCTACTTGGGAGGCTGAGGCAGGAGAATTGCTTGAACCCAGGAGGCAGAGGCTGCGGTAAGCCGAGATCTCGCCATTGCACTCCAGCCTGGGCAACAAGAGTGAAACTCTGTCTCAAAAAAAAAAACAAGGCTGGGTGCAGTGGCTCACGCGTATAATTCCGGCACTTTGGGAGGCCAAGGCGGGCAGATTACTTAAGGTCAGGAGCTTGAGACCAGACTGGCTAATATGGTGAAACCCCATCTCTACTAAAAATACAAAAATTAGCTGGGTGTGGTGGTGTGCACCTCTAGTCCCAGCTACTCAGGAGGCTGAGGCAGAAGAATTGCTTGAACCCCGGAGGTGGAGGTTGCAGTAAGCCGAGATTGCTCTACTGCACTCCAGCCTGGATGACAGAGCGAGACTCCCATCTCAAAAACAAAACAAAACAACAAAAACTACAGACAAAACCTTGTTTCACCACCAATTAGAAAGGCAATAGAAAAATATGTAAGAAATTAGTTAACATGCAGTCCCTGAACACTGCATTAAATAGTTCTGCCACTAATTACCTATGTAGCTGGATTAGATGCTGAGCCTTGGTTTCTTCATCTACAAAATGAAGGACAGCTATCACATAGCGAAGGAGTTATCCAATAAAATTTTGTGATTGTAGGTAGAGAAAAGGAAACTGCCTGTTAAATGGAAAAGAAAAAAAGTAGAACAAAAAATTAACATAAGCCCAAGTGGCAGCCCTCAATTTTATTCCTCCATACTTCAGTGGCTGCAGACAGCCCTGAATTTTGGATCACGACGTGTGATAGAAATTAAGTGGATCAAATTTCATTGTATTTTTTTTCTCTTGCAGGATGAAATCTTTGACATGGTAAAACCAAAGGATCCTTTGAAAATCTCTCTTCAGGATTTAATCAACAGTAATCAAGGAGACACAGTAACCACCATTCTAATCGATTTGAATGGCTTCTGGACTTACGAGAACAGAGAAGCTCTTGTTGCAAATGACAGTGAAAACTCTACAGACCTTGATGATACATGATCTCCGAAAGACTAGACTGTCTTATATTAAGAGATACTTGAATGCTGCATGTAAAGCCTTTAAAGCAAAATCCTCAGAATGGTCTAAATAAAACACTTGATATGCCTAGAGAACACAGCAAATGTTTTGGTTACTGGAATTCTGGTTGCAATAGTTTAGAAGTAATAGGACCAAATATTGCTTGTTAGGAGGTAGGGTAAGTTCTGGTTCCTTTTAGTTCAAAGATGGGAAGTGTGATTTGCTGTAGATAGATGATGTTCAGTTTAAACATGTATAATCTTCAGAGATGAAGTTTCCATGGAATATTTCTGACAGTCATTTAGAATGTGAATATTTGACTGACAGTGCATATATATACACACACATAGATTTTATATATGTTTATATATATAAAATCTCAAAGATCACAAACTTTCCCATTCATTAGAGTAGAGCCATTTTATTTCTGGGTTAGGATTAGGATTTTTTTTTTTTTAAGGGGGTTCAAGTGATTCTCCTGCCTCAGCCTCCTGAGTAGCTGGGATTATAGGCGCCTGCCAACACACCTGGCTCATTTTTGTATTTTAGCAGAGCCAGGGTTTCACCGTGTTAGCCAGGCTGGTCTCGAACTCCTGACCTGAACTGATCTGCCTGCCTCGGCCTCGGCCTCCCAAAGTGCTGGGATTACAGATGTAAGCCATGGCACCCAGCCTTTTTGTTTTTCGTTTTTTGTTTTTTTTTTCCTTGAGACAGTCTCCCTCTGTTGTCCAGGCTGGAGTGCAGTGGCATGATCTCTGCTCACTGCAGCCTCCACCTCCCAGCTTCAGGCAATTCTCCTGACTCAGTCTCCTGAGTAGCTGGGACTTCAGGTGTGCACCACCATGCCTGGCTAATTTTTGTATTTTTAGTAGAGATGGGGTCTCGCCATGTTGGCCAGGCTAGTCTCGAACTCCTGACCTCAGGTGATCCACCCGCCTCAGCCTCCCACAGTGCTGAGATTATAGCCACCATGATATGTGAGCCATGCCCAGCCTTGTTCGTTCTTTTAATTGGATGTTTTAATAAAATGTATTCAAACTAGTGTTTTACTTTCATGAAAATCATTGGTATAAAAAATTTGTCGGCCGGGCACGGTGGCTCATGCCTGTAATCCCAACACTTTGGCAGGCCGAGGTGGGCAGACCACGAGGTCAGGAGATCGAGACTATCCTGAATAACACGGTGAAACCCCGTCTCTACTAAAAATACAAAAAATTAGCTGGGCATGGTGGTAGGTGCCTGTAGTCCCAGCTGCTCGGGAGGCTGAGGCAGGAGAATGGCATGAACCCAGGAGGCGGAACTTGCAGTGAGCCAAAATCGCGCTACTGCACTCCAGCCTGGGCGACAGAGCGAGACTCTGTCTCAAAAAAAAAAAAAAAAGTCTAGTTTTATTAACCAGTACCAGAGTTACATTTTATAAAACTTAATTCCAAGCCTGGACAACATGGCAAAACGAAGTCTGTACAAAAAATAAAAAACATTAGCTGGGCATGGTGGTGTGAGCCTGTCATCCCTGATCCTTGGGAGGCTGACAGGGAAGGACTGCTGAAGCCCAGGAGGTCGAGGCTGGAGTGAGCCATGATTGCACCATTGCACTCCAGCCTGGGCAACAGAGTAAGACCCTGTCTCAAACCAAAAAATAATCTTCATTTTGTTAAGGATTTTTGTTAAAGCATTTATGTTAATTCAGGGTAAAGACTTCAGTTATATGTTACATTTAGTTTTTATGAGATGCTGAAAGATTAGAAGAAGGTAAATATGAACTATGATCCAGAAGGAACTGGAATTTTTTTTTTTTTTTGGAGACGAGTCTTACTCTGTCACCCAGGCTGGAGTACAATGGCACAAACTCCGTTTACTGCAACCTCTGCCTCCCAGGCTCAAGCGATTCTCCTGCCTCAGCCTCCCGAGCAGCTAGGATTACAAGCACCTGCCACCATGCCCAGCTAATTTTTGTATTTTTAGTAGAGATGGGATGTCACCATGTTGGCCAGGTTGGTCTCAGACTCCTGACCTGGTGATCCGCCCACCTCGGCCTCCCAAAGTGCTGGGACTATGGCGTGGACCACCGCACCCAGCTGGAACTGGAATTCTTAAAAGGACTGAAAAGGAAGTATGAAAAAGTGAGTGAAAGAGGTTTAAAATAAGACAAACCACTGAATACATTTATGGGAAATTTTAGTTTGCATAAACAGTATAAACTTAAGGCACAGTGAATAACTATTGATAAACTAGCCACTATTGGACAAGTAGCAAAAGTAAAATTCAAGAAACAAAACCTCCATAAGTCACTACTTCCTTTTATTACAATCATAAAATGTTCTCGGTAAACTCTAGATACTATTACCTCTAGGGAGACAGGATTCAAAAGATCACTTTTAGACACACCTACCTTCACTTGATAACCAAATAAATATCTGTGAGTGAGAGGTACTATCTCGAATGAAGTTAAATTAGAAGGAAAAGGTTAGGTTAGCATGTTTTAGAACTATTGGTAAACTATAATTCATGGGACATTATATAATCAAAAGATTAATCTTTTGAGCACTAAGTTATAAATGGTTTACACCCATGAATAAAAAGATTACCATCACTTATTATGAACCACCATTCCATGAATCCATGTAGCTGAACACTCCTAATGAAAAGTTTAATTATCCTTCAACTTGTAGTTGAGGAACTCCGTTCATGTTCATTGACACAGATTTCCATTACGGACCCACTGTATTGATGATGTTACTTTCTGACACTATATTTTATATAGATATATTAAGATTGAAAACTTAATGCTGTTTAGAAGACTATTAATATAACTTAATTTCTAACAGCTTTAAGTTTCTGAAAAGGGTTTTAAGATCAAAATTTCTGAAATACTCCACACATTCTTCCTCACCCACATTTAATTATAAATCAATGTTATACTGATAAAAGGTTCTATACACACATTTAGAAATATATGTGTGTGTGTGTGTGTGTGTGTATATATATATGTATTTTTCTTCCCACCCCCAGGATGGAGTCTCACTCTGTCACCCAGGCTGGAGTGCAGTGGTGCAATCTCGGCTCACTGCAACCTCCACCTCCCTGGTTCAAGTGATTCTCCTGCCTCAGCCTCCGGAGCAACTGGGATTACAGACATGCACCACCACACCCGGCTAAATTTTTGTATTTTTGTAGAGATGGGGTTTCACTACATTGGCCAGGCTGGTCTCAAACTCCTGACCCAAGTAATCTGCCCGCCTCAGCTTCCCAAAGTGCTGGGATTACAAGCGTAAGCACCGTACCCAGCCATATTTAGGAATATTTTCAAAATTAGCTTCACAATATATACCTTTATAAGGTTTACAAATAACCAAGTAGGTAGAGGAATGGCCAAACAAATTCAGGTAAACTGTCCAGTCTTCACTGTTGCTACTTCTAAATGATGAATGTCAGGTAATTTCGTTAGGCTATCATTGCACCTTATACAATATCTAATTGCTCCTGATGGATTAAATCTATACCTGTCCCACTATCCCCCAATCTCCTCCAAACCACTTTTCTATAGGATGAATGCTGAACGGATAACATAACCAGGATGCCACATGGATATTCACTAGGTTTAACATTAATAAATGTATTCCATAAGTAGTGTTTTAATTTTGTTATGTTCAAAGCTAGTTATTTGAGTCCTGAAAAAGAATACAAGATTAAGTGGCTTGCATTAAAAAATGGAAGCCTATCTTAATATCTGGTGTTATAAATACAGAATCTTACATAAAAGTTATTCTCAATGAAAGAAAATTCAAAGTGCTTCCATCTTTCTCCTTTTATTATATGGTGAAGCATCCTTAATGTGAATTAATGGTTAGATATATAAATGCATGGCATAACATGAGAAAATCTAGAAGAAAATATCCTCATTTTAATCTAAGACTATGGAATTATCAATTACAATTAGACTTAATCAGCAACTTACCTTTTTTAAAAAAAGCAAACGTACAAATAGACAGGCTTGATAATTTAACTCTTCTTAACTATTAAGGCTCTAGGATGTCCTTAATATTTTTAAAAGATCATTTTAAAACCAAAGCACTAATTCTATGCACAGTAAAAACAGTACAAATATCTGAATTTCAGATCTGGCTTTTGCTAGATAGATTCTAAAAATGAAGAAACATTTTCCCTTTCCAGATATTTTAATAATTTAAAATATAAATAATTGTATTAAGTCCCACTGAATAAAGAATGTGAAAGTTTCTATATTTAAAAAAAACTTAAGAGTTTAAAGCTTGATAGTCATTTCATTTTATGGTGGGACAGAGACTGGATTTTGCTTGCTTTCCATAATTACTTCACTGTCTCCCTCCATTTCAAAATTGACATTCACAAATGAGCTGGATATCACTGTCTCTGGTTGATCTGTCTGAACAATGGAATCAGTCTGCAATTTATTCTGTTGATACTGTCTTTCTGCTTCTTCAGATATCCTGTTTTCTTCTTCTTCTTCTTCTTCCTAAAAAAGGGGGCAACATCAAGAACAGCTGAAATACGAAAGTCCAAAAGGTATATAGTGCTGTTTTCCCCACTGTCAGCTTATGTTTTAAAAAAAAAAAAAAAAAAAAAAGTGTCATGTTCAATTCAGTTTGGTCTAATTAAGACATATTTTCCCTTCTCCTGCTCTCTAATTGAAATAACTACTGTAAAACATTTTAAGGAAAGTAGTTTTTTTTTTTCTTGTTTTTTTGAGAGAGTATTGCTCTGTTGCCCAGGCTGGAGTGCAGTGGCTCACTGCAACCTCCGTCTCCCAGGCTCAAGCAATTCTCCTGACTCAGCCTCCCGAGTAGCTGGGACTACAAGCACCTGCCACCATGTCCAGCTAATTTTTGTATTTTTAGTAGAGACAGGGTTTCTCCATGTTGGCCAGGCTGGTCTCGAACTCCTGACCTCAAGTGATCCACCCACCTCAGCCTCCCAAAGTGTTGAGATTACAGACGTGAGCTACCGCGCTCAGCCCAAAAGAGGTTATTTTTTAAAACATGGTCCAGCACTATGTCACTTAGATGAGACCTGAATTAACTTTGACAATGACTATATTTCTTTTATTAAGTCTAAGCTAAATAAATAAATAAAAAGTTAGCTTCAACTGTATCACTTCAATTGTAGGGTATCAGTCTATTCGGTTGAATAGGCTGGTTCATTTACTAAATGATATATAGCATAGTTTTCCCATAAGCACCAAATACACAGATAAGGCAGTACCTTCCCTCAAGAAGTTTACAACTTAGTAGGGAAGTTAAGACATGTAAAAACAGTATTATGACAGATGTAGAGATTTTGAAAGGGTAAATAATTTCTCGTTGCAGAACTAAATTCATTGAGGAGGTGGCATTTGTATTGGACCCTGCAGAACGGGTAGTCACTACACAGTGCTATGAGAATAGAGAGACGCCATTTAGGAGGCTAGTTTAATAGTCCAGATGAGGTAATGAGGCTCTAAGTCAGGCTTATAGTGTTAAGAAATACTTATCTGTTCATAAAACAGGTTTGAAACCATATAACAAATGTTAAGTCAGCTGACCTGTCCAGGCTCATGTCCAGTTACTCCCACATTGTACCTTATGCCCCAGTGACAATAAACTATTATATTTTTGCCATTTCCCCAACCATAACAATGTACCTTCATGCCTCTACATTCTAGCTTTACCTGAATTGCTGCCCTCTATTTGCTTGAAGAATAGCAGATGCCAATATCTGTTGTGTTCACCAATACACACTAGGTGCTGTTCCAAACATTTTATATATTGTATTTAATCTGTAGAGCAGTCCCCAAGCATGCATGCTGCAATTCTCATTACAAAGATGAGGAGATTGAGGTTTATTGAGGGGTTAAGTGTTCTGTCCAAGGTTACAGAGTTTTAAGTGGCAGAACAGATTCTGAATTCAAACCCTTTGGTTCTTGAGCCCATGCTCCTAAGCACTAAAGGCTTTTATTTTTTAAGACAAAATTCACTTCACTCTCACCTTAAGACCTCACTATTTTTAAACTGCCCTCAAATTTTTGTGCACTAACACCTGGCACATACACATTTCCTGTACTTGGTCTGTGTCGAACCACTCCACTTGACCTACATCTAGTCCATGTGCTCTAAGTATCTTGTTTCTTCATCTTAGAATGATAATCCAAAAAGAGGCATGTGAAGATTAAATAATGTATATAAGGCATCTCACATAGCACTAAGACAATGAAATCTAGCTTATTTTGCACACAGATCATAGGGAATTCCAGTTTTAAAGAATTCCAAAATGTATGTTACTTTTTTTTTTTTTTTTTAATACTTTAAGTTCTAGGGTACATGTGCACAACGTGCAGGTTTGTTACATATATATACATGTACCATGTTGGTGTGCTGCACCCATTAACTCATCATTTAGGGTTACCCCCTCCCCACAATAGGACCCGGTGTGTGATGCTCCCCTTCCTGTGTCCAAGTGATCTCATTGTTCAATTCCCACCTATGAGTGAGAACATGTGGTATTTGGTTTTCTGTTCTTGCGATAGTTTGCTGAGAATGATGGTTTCCAGCTGCATCCATGTCCCTACATGTATGTTACTTTGATAAAAGAAATTAATGATTCTAGAATGAAATGCCTAGCATAAGAGAGCTACATGTTGGGCAGTTAGAAAATACATCCGCTCATTATGCAACCCATCAAGTCCATGGCAAACCGAACTGAATCAAGAAAACGTAAAAAGGAGGCATACATACCTCCTTCTTCATCCGATAATATTCATCAATGGCATATTGGTACTTTGGGGTGCTGATACCCAAAACAGATGCAATCTTCTCTCCAAGGAAGTCACACACTGAAGACACAAAAGTTAAAAGACTTATATAATTCTATAAACATTTCTTGAGCACTTTCTATGTGTAAGACACTGTAGGAATACAAGAGTTACTGTTCCTGCTCTCAAGGAGATTATAAAAACCTAATATATCTCTCTTCTGTATATCTTCCCTGATTTCTTCAAGAAGTATTAGTGGCTTCAGAACTCCCAACAAGTCTTTTCATATGTGTATTAGAACACTTATCACTAGGTATATCTGTTATATGTCTATGTCTTTAAGAAAAGTGTATACTGCCGGGCATGGTGGCTCATGCCTCACACTGAGGCAGGCAGATCACATGAGGTCAGGAGTTCAAGACCAGCTTGAACAACATGTTGAAACCTCATCTCTACTAAAAATATGAAATTCACTGGGCATGGTGGCGGGTGCCTGTAATCCCAGCTACTCACAAGGCTGAGACAGGATAATAGCTTGAAACCAGGAGGTGGAGGTTACAGTGAGCCAAGATCATACCACTGCACTCCAGCCTTGATGAAAGAGCAAGACTCTGTCTCAAAAAAGAAAAATGTATACTCAGAAAGCTGGGATATCATTGGGCTGGAGGAAGGGAATGGCTTGTAGTATAACACTCACTGAGTGCCTACCATGTGCCAGGCACTGTGAAAGGTTAGATGTAGACAGGTTAAAGAACTTACCCAAATTGATAAAGTAGATCCAAAGTTCAAAGCTAGGTCTGAATCTAAAGCTCATGCTCTTTCCATTATACCAACCTGTCTAGCATATATTGAGTGCTCAGTAAATGTCTGTTGAATCAATTACTATTCACAACTAGCTCTAATTAAAAAGCAGAAAGTGATAAAAAGCTATGAGGGAGTTAAAAATGGAAACAGATGAAAGCTTTCTAATTTAAAACCTATATTTTAAATTCACATTAAGTTATAAGTTGATAATTCATTTCCTTCAAATATGACTTAGTCACATCTCAATTAAAGAAATGAAATATTAATGATATAGAAATATAAATTAACTGTAATAGAGGGTTTAGAATAAGCAGTGAGACAGATTGAGAATGTTATCAATTGGAAACCAAATGACAAAGCAGCAAAATAGCTGTTAAGAGAAAGGGTTTAAGAACTTGAAAACAATATCTAAACTAATATAGTCATTTTTCATTCCTTAAAAAAAAAAAAAAAAACCCCATACTGGAAGCTGAAGAATGTTTTAATGTGAAGTACAAGTTAGGTTACTATGTCCCAATGCTAGCTAGCTCCTGAGGACAGTGATTAACTCCCTACTGTTTCTCCTTCAGTTTGGAAACATCCTATTTAGCAAAGCTCCTGTTGCTGAAGCATGTTACAGAAATTATACAGTATTCAAGCAGAAAAGCAATACCTGAGAGAGTTGATGTAGCAGCCCGAAGCATGTAAAACCATAAGTATGGGCCCCAGGTAAGTTTTGTCTGCAACAAGAAATCAGGTTAGCAACAGTCATACCTAAATTCATTCCATATTTTTTTTTTAAGACGGAGTCTCGCTCTGCCGCCCAGGCTGGAGTGCAGTGGCCGGATCTCAGCTCACTGCAAGCTCCGCCTCCCGGGTTCACGCCATTCTCCTGCCTCAGCCTCCCGAGTAGTTGGGACTACAGGCGCCCACCACCGCGCCTGGCTAGTTTTTTGTATTTTTTTTTAGTAGAGACGGGGTTTCACCGTGTTAGCCAGGATGGTCTCGATCTCCTGACCTCGTGATCCACCCGTCTCGACCTCCCAAAGTGCTGGGATTACAGGCTTGAGCCACCGCGCCCGGCACATTCCATATATTTAGGCCAGAATGAAGTAGTCAAATACTTGGTAGGCACCAAGAATATTGTATAGGCAGTACTACAAAGAGACTGCAATCCACAATTTAAAATCTTTAGAGTTAAAATTCCACAAAGGTATTTTACATTCACCCATATAACTACCACCACCTTAAGCCCATAGAAGAATCAAAAAAAGATGCAGCCGCTGAAATGGAGCTGGTAATCGCAGTCTGCAATGAGTTGACAATCCAGAGCCTTCCTTTCTCCTGTCTTGCTAAATTTTCGTTTCCACTATTTGTAAACACAACACAGAGAGGGTGTTCAGTCAATAGAAAGAAACTTAAGGACGCCATCTGACATACTTATGCTATAGCAGGGAAATTAAGGTTCAGAGAAATTAAGCAGGATATGTAAGGGAACATCAAATGAGCTTTTAATGGTGGGAAATTAAGGGACAAATAAGTGGCAAGATAAGTTTTGTTTGTTTCTTTAAGTCTTTTTTTTATTATTATACTTTAAGTTCTAGGGTATCTGTGCACAACATGCATATTTGTTACATATGTATATATGTGCCATGTTGGTGTGCTGCACCCATTAACTCATCATTTACATCAGGTACATCTCCTAATGCTATCCCTCCCCCCTCCCCCCACCCCACGATAGGCCCCACTATATGATGTTCCCCATCCTGTGTCGAAGTGTTCTCATTGTTCAATTCCCACCTATGAGTGAGAACATGCGGTGTCTGGTTTTCTGTCCTTGCGATAGTTTACTCAGAATGATGGTTTCCAGCTTCATTCATGTCCCTACAAAGGACATGAACTCATCCTTTTTTAAGGCTGCATAGTATTCCATGGTGTATATGTGCCACATTTTCTTAATCCAGTCTATCATTGATGGACATCTGGGTTGGTTCCAAGTCTTTGCTATTGTGAATAGTGCCACAATAAACATATGTGTGCATGTGTCTTTATAGCAGCATGATTTATAATCCTTTGGGTATATACCCAGTAATGGGATGGCTGGGTCAAATGGTATTTCTAGTTCTAGATCCTTGAGGAATGGCCACACTGTCTTCCACAATGGTTGAACTAATTTACAGTCCCACCAACAGTGTAAAAGTGTTCCTATTTCTCCACATCCTCTCCAGCACCTGTTGTTTCCTGACTTTTTAATGATTGCCATGCTAATGGTGTGAGATGGTATGTGTTTTTGATTTGCATTTCTCTGATGGCCAGTGATGATGAGCATTTTTTCATGTGTCTGTTGGCAGCATAAATGTCTTCTTTTGAGAAGTGCCTGTTCATATCCTTCACCGACTTTTTGATGGGGTTGATTTTTTTCTTGTAAATTTGTTTAAATTCTTTGTAGATTCTGGATATTAGCCCTTTGTCAGATGGGTAGAGTGTAAAAATTTTCTCCCATTCTGTAGGTTGCCTGTTCACTCTGCTGGTAGTTTCTTTTGCCATGCAGAAGCTCTTTAGTTTAATTAGGTCCCATTTGTCAATTTGGGCTTTTGTTGCCAATGCTTTTGATGTTTTAGTCATGAAGTCCTTGCCCATGCCTATGTCCTGAATGGTACTGCCTAGGTTTTCTTCTAGGGTTTTTATGATTTTAGGTCTAACATTTAAGTCTTTAATCCATCTTGAATTAATTTTTGTAAGAAACCTGACAAAAACAAGAAATGGGGAAAGGATTCCCTATTTAATAAATAGTGCTGGGAAAACTGACTAGTCATAGGTAGAAAGCTGAAACTGCATCCCTTCTTTAAGTCTTAAAAAAGGGCTAGACCGCAGAACCCAAGATAAGCTCAGTGCATATTTGGTAAGCCAGGGCCACTGGCAGAATGCAATCCACAATGCACACCTACATAGTTAATCTTGGTTCTATAATTCCAAATGAATTTTGTGAAGCTTGCCAAACAGATGTTATCTGCCTTTCTAGATGAAGCCAGTGATAAAGGCATGCTTCATTGTACCAATATGTTTATCCAAAGAAAACATAGTATAAAGCCTTCAATGAATCAAATGCATTAATAATTTTTGGGTTTTTTTTTTTTTTAAGGCAGAGTCTCACTCTGTCACCCAGGCTAGAGTGCAGTGGTGCGATCTCAGCTCACTGCAACCTCTGCCTCCTGGATTCAATTGATTATCGCGCCCTAGCCTCATGAGTAGCTGGGATTACAGACGTGCACCAATTGCACAAATTTTTGTATTTTTAGTATAAACGAGGTTCCGCCATGTTGGCCAGGCTGGTCTCAAATTCCGGCCCCATTGACCCACCTGCCTTAGCCTCCCAAAGTGGTGGGATTACAGGAGTGAGCTACTGTGTCTGGACAATAATTGTTTTAATATGGCTTCCAAGGAGGGGAGAAAGAGAAAAACTTGTCCATAATCTTCTTATATATACTAATAATTAAAAGGGCATTACAAAGGCAAACACAAGAATATCTGTTAAGACTGAGTGGAAGGGGCCAGGCGCAGTGGCTCACGTCTGTAATCCCAGCACTTTGGGAGGCTGATGTGGGTGGATCACCTGAGGTCAGGAGCTCGAGACCAGCCTGACCAACATGAAGAAACCCCGTCTCTACTCAAAATACAAAAATTAGCCAGGCATAGTGGTGCATGCCTGTAATCCCCAGCTACTCGGGAAGCTGAGGCAGGAGAGTTGCTTGAATCCGGGAGGCAGAGGTTGTAGTGAGCTGAGATCGCGCCACTGCACTCCAGGGCAACAGGAGTGAAACTCTGTCTCAGAAAAAAACAAAAAAAGACTGAGTGTATGGGTGAAAACAGAAATCAACATATAACACAGCAGTGCCATAAAAAGTAGATACGCCAGTTTCTGTGATACTGTGCCTGAAGAGACAAAGTAATGCAGCTCCGTTGTCTCTACTTACTGAAGAACGAATGTCCAAGCAAACAGATTCAGCCAAGAAAAAACTATGTATTACTGACACCCTGGATAAAATCCGCTCTATCTTCTACATTCAGAGCAGGATGCGTCTTTTATGTGGGACAAGGGTTACTTTAGTGGCTCTGTTTAAGATGCTCTGATCTTATGGTTTACAGCAAATGGAAACAGTGGCAGGAGTACAAGGAAAGGAACCAATTTCAATAACACATAATACGTGATAAGGCCAAGAAACTATTTAGAAAAGGACTAGGCATGCTTTGGAGGAAAGCATACAGTTGAACAACACAGGTTTGAACTGTGTGGATTAACTTATTAATGGATTTTCTTTCAATAAATATATTAAACATTTTTTGAAAATTTGTAACAATTTTTAAAAACTCAGATGAACCTATAGACTAGAAATGTCAAAAAAATCAAGAAAAAGTATGCTGTGAATGCATAAAATAAATGTAGACACTAGTTTATCATTTATTACCATAAAATATGTGCAATTTTTAATTTTATAATAGAGTTATCAAAACTTACCCACACAAACAGACATTACATTGTGCCATTTGCAGTCAAGAGAAATTTATTCAAACATAAAGATATAGTATTAAATCATAACTGCATGGGCCAGGCGCGGTGGCTCACACCTGTAATCCCAGCACTTTGGGAGGCTGAGGCGGGTGGATCACCTTAGGTCAGGAGTTTGAGACCGGCCTGATCAACATGGCGAAACCCCATCTCCACTAAAAATACAAAAGGCGTCTGTAATCCCAGCTACTCGGGAGGCTGAACAAGCAGGAGAATCGCTTGAACCCAGGAGGCGGAGGTTGCAGTGAGCCAAGATTGCCCCATTATACTCTAGCCTGGCAACAAAAGTGAAACTCTGTCTCAAAGAAAAAAAAAAAGTCATAACTGCATAAAATTAACTGCAGTACATAATATACTACTATAATTTCTTAGCCACCTCCTGCTGCTATTGCAGTGAGCTCAAGGGTTGTGAGTATCTGCTTAAAATGCCATGTGACATTATTCATCTCTATGTGAGCAGTTCACCTCTCCAGTAAATTGCAAATCACAGTAAAAATTGATCTCTTGTGGTTCTTACATAATTTTCAACATGTTTAGTACAATACTACAAACCTTAAATAACACCACAGGACTAATACAAAGCGCCATAACTGATGCTGGAAGTGCTCTCAAGAAGCAGGAAACAGTCATGACATTACAAGAAAAAGGTGAACTGCTTGATATATACCATAGGTTGGGGTCTGCAGCTGTGGCTACCTGCCATTTCAAGATACATGAATCCAGTGTAAGAACCATTGTAAAAAGAAAAAAAAAAGAAAGAAAGAAAAGGAAATTTGTGAAGCTGTTCCTGCAGCTATGCCAGTAGGCATGAAAACCTTGCGCTTTTTGCCAAATATCTTTTTTTTTCTTTCCTTGTCTTTTTGAGACAGGGTCTCAATCTGTCACCCAGGCTGGAGTGCAAAGGTGCAATCTTGGTTCACTGCAACCTCCGCCTCCTAGGTTCAAGCAATTCTCCTGCCTCAGCTGGGATTACAGGCACCCACCACCATGCCTGGCTAATTTTTATATTTTTAGTAGAGATGGGGTTTCACCGTGTTAACCAGGCTGGTCTCCAACTCCTGACCTCAAGTGATCCACCTACATCAGCCTCCCAAAGTGCTGGGATTATAGGTGTGAGCCACCGTGCACGGCCAACTTTTTATCTTGTATTGAAAATGCAGCTTTTATGTGCTGCAGGACTGCTTGTAAGAAAGGCATAGCTATAGACTAATATGATTCAAGAAGAAGCAGAGTTATGACAGCTTAAAGCAAAAGGACGGTAAAGTATCTGTGATGATTAATATTAGGTGTCAACTTGATTGGATCGAGGGATGCCTAGATAGCTGGTAAAGTATTGTTTCTAGGTGTGTCTGTGAAGGTGTTGCCAGAGGAGACTGACATTTGAGTCAGTGGACTCGAAGAGGAAGACCTACCCTTGATGTGGGTGGACACCATCCAATGGGCTGACAGTGCAGCTACAACAAAGCAGGCAGAAGAAAGTGGAATAAGCCAGCTTGCTGAGTCTCTTCTGGCTTTCATCTTTCTCCTGTGCTGGATGCTTTCATCTGTTCCGCCGGCTCTTGGACATCAGACTTCAGGTTCTTTGGCCTTTGGACTCTTGGACTTACACCAGTGGTTTGCTGGGGGCTCTCAGGCCTTCAGCCACAGACTGAAGGCTGCACTGTCAGCTTCCCTGGTTTTGAGGCTTTCAGACTTGGACTGAGCCACTACTGGCTTCCTTCTTCTTCACCTTGTGGACAGCCTATTGTGGAACTTTGCCTTGTGATCATGTGAGCCAATTATCTCGAATGAACTCCCTTGCACAGCCTGACCAATATGGTGAAACCCCATTTCTACGAAAAATACAAAAATTAGGCCAGGCGCAGTGGCTCACACCTGTAATCTCAGAACTTTGGGAGGTTGAGGTGGCTGGATCACCGGAGGTCAGGAGTTCAAGAGCAGCCTGGCCAACATGGCAAAATCCTGTCTCTACTAAAAATACAAAAATTAGCCAGGCATGGTAGCGTGCGCCTGTAATCCCAGCTTCTAGGGAAGCTGAGACAGGAGAATTGCTTGAATTCGGGAGGCGGAGGTTGCAGTGAGCTGAGATTGACCCACTGCACTCCAGCCTGAGCAACAGAGCAAGACTCCGTCTCTAAATAAATAAAATAAATAAAAATACAAAAATTAGCTGGGCTGTAGTGGCACACGCCTGTGATCCCAGCTACTCAGGAGACTGAGATGGGAGCATCGTTTGAACCCAGGAGGCAGAGGTTGCAGCGAGCCAAGATCGCACTACTGCACTCCAGCCTGGGCAACAGAGGGAGACCTTGTCTCAAAAAAAATAAATAAACTCCCTTTCATATATACATATATTATATTAGTTCTGTCCCTCTGGAGAACCCTAACAGTTTCTAAAGCTGGAGAATTTAATGCCAGCAAAGGATGGCTTGATAATTTTACAAAGAAGTTTGGCTTTAAAAATGTCAACAAAACAACAGAAGCAGCTTCTGCCAACCAAAAGACAGCAGATGAGTTCCCACACACCATTAAGACAATCACTGAGAAGAAAGGATATCTATCAGAACAGGTTTTTAATGGAGATCAAAGTGCCTATTCTGAAAAAACATCCCTCAAAAGACATTTATTAGTAAGGAAGAGAAGTAAGCACCAGGATTCAAGGTAGAAAGGGATAGGCTAACTCTACTATTTTGTACAAATGCAGTGTGGTTTATTATTATTATTACCTTATCTATAAAGCTGCTAGCCCCTAAGCCTTAAAGGAAAAAGATAAACACCAGTTACCAGGCTTTCGTCTGTACAACAAGGCCCAGATAACAAGAACCCTTTTCCTGGACTGGTTCCATCAATGCTTTGTCCCTGAAGTCAGAAAGTATTCTTTTAATTAGGGACTGCCTTTTAAAGTTCTTTTGTTATTGGACAATGCTCCTGGCCACCCAGAACCCCACAAGTTCAACACTGAAGGCGTCAAAGTGTTGTACTTGCCCCCGAACACAACATCTCTAGTTCAGCCTCTAGATCTGGGGTCATAAGGACCTTTAAGGTTCATTACACACATTACTCTATGGGAAGTACTGTTGATGCTATAGAAGAGAACTGTGGGCTGAGCGCGGTGGCTCACGCCTATAATCCTAGCACTTTGGGAGGCCGAGGCGGGCAGATTACCTGAGCTCAGGGTTTTGCAACCAGGCTAGGCAACATGGTGAAACCCCATCTTTACTAAAATACAAAATACTAGCCAGATGTGGCAGCGTGCACCTGTAGTCCAGCTACTCGGGAGGCTGAGGCAGGAGAATTGCTTGAACCTGGGAGATGGAGGGTGCAGTGAGCCAAGATCACGCCACTGCACTCCAGCCTGGGTGACAGCGAGACTCGGTCTCAAAAAAAAAAAAGAAGAGAACCCCGATAAAGAAAACATCATGAAAGTCTGGAAGGATTACACCACTGAAGATGCCATTGTTATAGAAAAAGCTGTGAAAGACATCAAACGCAAAACAAATTTCTGCTGGAGAAAACTGTGTCCAAGTGTTGTGCACATCTTCACAGGATTTATGACACAGCCAACCAATGAAATCATGAAAGATATGGTAGATATGAAAAGAAAGGTGGGCTGGGGGGTGGAGGGTTTTAAAATTTGGATCTTGGAGAAATTCAAGAGCTAACAGACATACCAGAGATATTAACAGAAAATGGCTTGATAGAGATGAGTGCCTCCAAACCATTGCCAGATGATGAAGAAGATGTAAAAGCAGCAGTGCCAGAAAAGAAACTGACATTAGACAATCTGGCAGAAGGGCTCTGATTTTTCAAGACTTCTTGACTTCTTTTACAACATGGACCCTTCTATACAGGCAGTGAAACTAAAGCAAATGGTGGGAAAAGAACTGTTACCACATAGAACATTTTTTAGGGAAATGAAAAGTATAAAAAAGTCAGACAGAAATTACTATGTATTTCCATGAAGTTACAGCGAGTATGCCTTTCTCTCTCACCTCCCCTTCCACCTCCTGCCATGCCTAACACAGCAAGACCAACCCCTCCTCTTCCTCCTCAGCCTACTCAATGTGAAGACAATGAGGAAGAAGACTTATGATGATGATCCACTTCCCACTTAATGAACAGTAAATATATTTTCTCTTCCTTATAATTTTCTTAACCTTTTCTTTTCTCTCCTCTCTTCTCTTCTTTTCTTTTCCTTCCAGATGGAGTCTCACTCTGTCACCCAGGCTGGAGTGCAGTGGCGGGATCTCGCCTCACTGCAACCTCTGCCTTCCGGGTTCAAGTGATTCTCCTGCCTCAGCCTCCCGAGTAGCTGGGGCTACAGGTGCATGCCACCACGCCTGGCTAATTTTTTGTATTTTTAGTAGAGACGGCGTTTCACCATGTTAGCCAGGATGGTCTTGATCTCCTGACCTCGTGATCTGCCCACCTCGGCCTCCCAAAGTGCTGGGATTACAGATGTGAGCCACCACGCCCGGCCGCCTATAACAATATTTTTAAAATATATATATAAACTTACACAAATATACACATATTTGAGGAATATTAACTGAAACTAAATTAATACGTAAGAAAATTAGAGAAAATATGTTTATTCTTAAGGTACATCTAAGGTAAAATTGAAGTGAGTTACTATAAGATTATAAAAAGATCTAGGTCTCCACTTCTTTTTTTTTTTTGAGATGGAGTCTTGCTCTGTCACCCAGGCTGGAATGCAGTGGCGCAACCTCGGTTCACCGCAACCTCCGCCTGCCAGGTTCAAGCAAGTCTCTGCCTCAGCCTCCCAAGTAGCTGGGATTACAGGCACCCACCACCACACCCGGCTAATTTTTGTATTTTTAGTAGAGATGGGGTTTCACCATCTTGGCAAGGCTGATCTTGAACTCCTGACCTCGTGATCCACCCGCCTCGGCCTCCCAAAGTGCTGGGATTACAGGTGTGAGTCACCACGTCTAGCATAGGCCTCCACTTCTTATGCTCTATTAGTATTATATGCCAGGAGTATTAATCTTAAATATTTATCTTAAATATCAGGGTTTTAAAAATTGAGTCTGTTTTACAAATGTACTATGTAAATACAGGACCTTTTCAAAATTCCTTTGTCTTACCATTAATTGTATTAAAACGAAACAGAAAAAGTCTGTTCTTAACATTAAGTGAAGCCAGGTTTGTCTTCAGTTGTTAAAAAGTACTCCAATGTATAAGCACGGGCTGTTGTATTGGTCTTGGCAGGAAACCAAACGATACATTCAAATTGGCTAGTAGTGGTGAGATTTAGGCTGTACACATTAAAAAAAAACTTTTTTAATTGTCTAATAGGGTATTATCTACAAAGATGTGGACAGGGTTTCCAACAATGAACAGAATAGTACCCCAGGGCTAGCAGCACTGAGAAAACCATTAATATCCCTGCTGCTGTTAAAATGTGTCCCCTAAAAAACCTGTGTTGGAAACAATATACAGTGTTGGGAGCTGGGACTGAATGAGCAGTGATTATGCCAATGACGTCTCCAGCATCATGAATGGATTAATGCCATTATTATGGAAGTGGGTTTGTTATAAAATCATGAGCTCTGTCCCCTTCTCTCTCTGACTCTCTCTCACCCTCTCGCCTTCTGCTATGTTCAATGATGCAGCAAGAAGGCCCTTGCCAGATGCCAGTCCCTCAACCTTGGACTTCCTTGCCTCCACAACTGTAAGCCAATAAAGTTCTGTTCTTTATTAATTACTCAGTCTGTGGTATTCTGTTATAGCAGCACAAAATGGACTATCACAAACCCAATATCTGAAAGGGTAAAAAGAGAGAGCAGTTACTGGGAACCCCAGGAGGATACCCAAATGGAGAAGGCTTCCCAATAGTAGCTGTGGCCTTAGTAGAAAATCCATTTACCCATGGCATATAACAAGGAAGGAATCCGAGAATCTGAATGGTGAAGAGTAAATAACACAACCTCATTTTATTCCCTGCCCTCTAATTTCCTGCTGGTGGCTCACATTGGCAAAACTCAACAGAAAGCCAGAGGACAAAGGAGTCTACTAATACAGCGCATACATGCCAAAGTACAATGCAGCATGCAGAGGAGTAGAGAGTAAATCTGCAGGAGCAAACAGAAAATTCACATGATGCCTAGTCCACAAACACGAGAAACGATATGGTGATTAGAAGTAGTTTTATGGTTACCTGTTATCAAAATGCTCTAACATTAAGATACCAATCATCTGTTAACATATTCCACTATGTAAAAGATTTTCTACTTATACAATAAAAAAACCTATTTATTGCCACCAATGGAGATTCTGAAATATGTATCAGAAAAATTATCCATGTAAAACTACTAGACGAAAACACAGGGGAAAACTATATAACATTGGTCTGGGCAATACTTTTTTGTATTTGACCCCAAAAGCTCAGGCAACAAAACCAAAACCAGACTAATGGGATTACATCAAAATAAAAAGCTTCTGTACAGTAAAAAAACAATCAACAGAGTGAAGTGACCACCCATGGAATGGGAGAAAATACTTGCAAGCCATACATTTGATTAAGGGGTTAATATCCAAAATATGTAAAGAACTCAAACAACCCAAAAGCAAAAAAACAACCTAATTAAAAACTAGGCTAAGGACCTGAACAGATACTTCTCAAGAGAAGGCATATGAATAGTCAACAGATACATGAAAAAATGTTCAACATCACTAATCATTAGGGAAAGGCAAATTAAAATCACAATGAGATATCACCACATACCTGTCAAAATGGATATTATCAAAAAGATAAAAGATAACAAGTGTTGGCAAGGATGTAGAGAAAAGGGAACCCAGGTACACTTGTTGGTGGGAATGTAAATCAGTATAGGAGTTTGGAAAACAGGATGGAGGTTCCTCGAAAAACTAAAAACAGAGTTACTATATAATCCAGCAATTCAATTTCTGAATATATATTGAAAGGAATTGGAATCAGTGTATCAAAGAGATATCTGCACTCCCATGTTTATTATATCATTATTCACAATGGCCACATTATGGAACCAACCTAAGTGTCCATATCAGATGAATGGATAAAGAAAATGTGATATATATACAAAATGAAATACAATTCAGCCTTTAAAAATAGGGAATTGTGTCATTTGTGCAACAAGGATGAACCTGGAGGACATTATCCTAGTAAAATAACCCAGGCACAGAAAGGCATAATACCACGTTTTCACTTTTATGTGGAATCCAAAACTGAACTCATAGAAACAGAGAGCACAATGGTGGTTACCAGAGGCTAGGGGTTAAGGGGAAATGGGGAGATGTTGGTCAAAGAGCTCAATGTTACAGTTAGGAAGAATAAATGGTAAGTACTTGAGGCAATAAATATGTTTAATAAAAACAGAAAAATGGGCCGGGCGTGGTGGCTCACGTCTGTAATCCCAGCACTTTGGGAGGCCGAGGTGGGCAGATCATCTGAGGTCGGGAGTTTGAGACCAGCCTGACCAACATGGAGAAACCCTGTCTCTACTAAAAATACAAAATTAGCCAGGTGTGGTGGCGCATGCCTGCAATCCCAGCTACTCAGGAGGCTGAGACAGGAGAATCACTTGAACCTGGGAGGCAGAGGTTGCGGTGAGCTGAGATGGCGCCATTGCACTCCAGCCTGGGCAACAAGAGCAAAACTCGTCTCAAAAAAAAAACAAAGAAAAAAAAAAACAGAAAAATGATTCAAAAGCCTCTATTATGTATACATTCCATACATTCCATTAACTATAACAATAGCATTTAAATATATACATGAAGTTGGTATCAAGATGCTCTTTTACTACTTTAAACGACGCAAGAAAAATGGATTTGAGGCCAGGAACTCATGCTTGTAATCCCAGCACTTTGGGAGGCCAAAATAGGAGGATCATTTGAGCCCAGGAGTCCAAGACCAGACTGGGCAACATAATGAGACCTTATCTCTACAAAACATTTCAAAAATTAGACAGGTGAGGTGGCCTATACCTGTAGTCACAGCTACTTAGAAGGCTGAGGTGGAAAGATCATTTGAGCCTAGGAGGTTAAGGCTACAGTGAGCCATTATCATGCCACTGTACTACAGCCTGGGCAACAGAGCAAGACCTTGTCTCAAAAAGCAAAAAAAAAAAAAAAAAAGGATTGGAATTCCTACGATTTTCATATTATCAGACAATGGTTTTAATACTTTGTTTCTAGGCTGGGTGCAGTGCCTCACGCCTGTAATCCCAGCACTTTGGGAGGCCAAGGTGGGTGGATTACAAGGTCAGGAGTTCAAGACCAGCCTGGCCAACATGGTGAAACCCTGTCTCTACTAAAAATACTAAAATTAGCTGGGCATGGTAGCAGGCACCTGTAATCCCAGCTACTTGGGAAGCTGATAAAGGAGAATCGTTTGAACCTGGGATGTGAAGGTTGCAGTGAGCCAAGATCGCACCACTGCACTCCAGCCCCAGCGACAGGATGAGAATCCATCTCAAAAAAAAAAAAAAATTGCTTCTTATACCTTTTAAAACAAAGTCTACATTAATGAAAAACAAAATTAACAGCCATCTATTGCTGGTGGAAGCTGAAGGAAATGCATAGCAGGTAACACATTTTTATTTAAAGAATATTCTGCCTGAGCACCATTCTGTCTATATAAAAGGATTCAAAAAGTAATCAAATACTCAGCTCGCAACTTCCCTAAATGGCATTTAAGATGTGCTTATCTTGCCAGAGAAAAATTGAAAAAACTATTCAGGTGGGAGTCTTTGGTTAGTTCTAAGCTTTAAAAATCTTTTCTGGCCGGGCGCAGTGGCTCAAGCCTGTAATCCCAGCACTTTGGGAGGCTGAGACCGGCGGATCACGAGGTCAGTAGATCGAGGCCATCCTGGCTAACACGGTGAAACCCCGTCTCTACTAAAAAATACAAAAAACTAGCCAGGCAAGGTGGCGGGCGCCTGTAGTCCCAGCTACTCAGGAGGCTGAGGCAGAAGAATGGCGTGAACCCGGGAGGCGGAGCTTGCAGTGAGCTGAGATCCGGCCACTGCACTCCAGCCTGGGGGACAGAGCGAGACTCTGTCTCAAAAAAAAAAGTCTTTTCTGAACAGAAATGAGAATGTTGTCTGGCCAAAAAAAAAGATTCAATGGAAAATTCTCCTGAGTGGCTGAATACATTATGGTTTAATACAATATGGTTAAACCATAATGTATTCTATTAATAAAGTTTCCCTCCAGGGCGGAGCTTGCAGTGAGCCGAGATTGCACCACCGCACTCCAGCCTGAGCAACAGAGCAAGACTCTGTCTCCAAAAAAAAAAAAAAAAAAAAAAGGTTTCCCTCCAAAAATATTATAGTTATTTAAGAGAAATAAAACCACCTGCAAGTTTACTTTATGAATATAATTCTACATTAAGCTACAGCATTAAAAAATAACAACAAAAAAATATGGTGACAGACTAATATTAACATGGGCGTACATAAAAAATAAACCAGATGAAGTCATTTGCAATTCAGGCAGCTATTTAAAAAAATCAGAGAAATAGGCCGGGTGCGGTGGCTCACGCCTGTAATCCCAGCAATTTGGGAGGCCAAAGCGCGCAGATCACGAGGTCAGGAGATGGAGACCATCCTGGCTAACACAGTGAAACCCCATCTCTACTAAAAATACAAAAAACTTAGCTGGTCGTGGTGGCGGGCAGGCGCCTGTAGTCCCAGCTACTCAGAAGGCTGAGGCAGGAGAATGGCGTGAACCCAGGAGGCGGAGTTTGCAGTGAGTGGAGATGGTGCCGCTGCACTCCAACCTGGGCAACAGAGCAAGACTCCATCTCAAAAAAAAAAAAAAAAATCAGAGAAATAAATTGTAAATTGTATCTCTTTTTGCTAAACACTTAAATAATTATTACTCTATCTCAGTTAACTTAGTCAACATGTATAGTCATATTTCCTAATTATTAAATTCTTCATGAGCTGTATTAGGTTTTTCTGTGAAAATTTTACTTAGAATTCAAGTAAAATGTCCTCTCTCACTTCAGGCTGAATAACATAAAACTACCAACTGACAGTATAGTAACAGCTCATATTTGCCTAAAAAAATCATTGTACTGTTTTGTTTTTGTTTTTGAGATAAAGTCTTGATCTGTTGCCCAGGCCGGAGTGCAATCGCTCGATCTCGGCTCACTGTAACCTCCATCTCCCAGGTTCAAGCAATTCTCCTGCCTCAGCCTCCCGAGTAGCTGGGATTACAGGTGCACACTACCACGCCCAACTAATTTTTGTATTTTTAGTAGAGTCGAGGTTTCCCCATGATGGCCAGGCTGGTCTCAAACTCCTGACCTCAGTGATCTGCACACCTCGGCCTCCCAAAGTGCTGGGGTTACAGGCGTGAGCCACCGCACCTGGCCCATTGCACCACTGCACTCTCTTAAATGCATGAAGTACCAAAAGGGATTTTTTTTTTTTTGAGACAGAGTCTCACTCTATGGTCAAGGCTGGAGTACAGTGGGGCGGTCTCTGCTCACTGCAATCTCCACCTCCTGGATTCAAGCCCTTCTCCTGCCTCAGCCTCCCAAGCTGGGATTATAGGCTCGTGCCACCAAGCCCAGCTAATTTTTGTATTTTTAGTAGAGATGGGGTTTCAGGGTTTCACCCCGTTGGCCAGGCTGGTCTCAAACCCCTGTCCTCAAGTGATCTGCCCACCTCAGCCTCCCAAAGTGCTGGGATTACAGGCGAGAGCCACCATGCCTGGCCCAAAACAAAAAATAAAATTTTAAAGCTTTAAACTTGATATTTCAAAATTGGAATCACAAAACAAATCAATTTTATAAACTCTAAAATGATACTAAATCTGGGTGCAGGACTAGATTTGTTATTTAAAAAAGAAAATAATACTAAATAGGAACTATGGAGAAAATTAATTAATTACTTAATTAATTTTGAGATGGCATTTCACTCTTGTTGCCCAGGCTGGAGTGCAATGGCTGGATCTCAGCTCACTGCAACCTCCACCTCCTGGCTTCAAGCAATTCTCCTGCTTCAGCCTCCCAAGTGGCTGGGATTACAGGCACCCGCCCCCATGCCTGGCTAATTTTTTGTATTTTTTTTTTTAGTAGAGATGGGGTTTCACCATGTTGGCTAGGCAGGTCTCAAACTCCTGACCTCAGGTGATCCACCCACCTTGGCCTCCCAAAGTGCTGGGATTACAGGCAAGAGCCACCATGCCTGGCCCCAAAGGGAAAATATAATTTTAAAGCTTTAAAACTGGTATTTCAAAATTGGAGTCATAAAACAAATCAATTTCATAAACTCTAAAATGATACTAAAATATGAATATAGGACTAGATCTTCCCCCCACCCCCGCCGAGATGGAGTCTCGCTCTGTTGCCGGACTGGAGTGCAGTGGCGTGATCTTGGCTCTCTGCAATCTCCAACTCCCGGGTTCAAGCCATTCTCCTGCCATTCATCCACCCACCTCGGCCTCCCAAAGTGCTGGGATTACAGGCATGGAGCACCACGCCCGACCTTTTTTTTTTTTTTTAAGTGATACTAAATAGGAACTATAGATAAATTTTTAAAAATAAGTTATGAGGTTTCAATCTTGAATGGAGTTCTCAAATTACCTCAAGTAAAGAGAAAAAAAACCTCAAGTAAAATTTCTTGTGCTACTTGCTCTATTTGCTTTATTAATTAATACTACCATATATGTATATAGTTCTTAGTTATTTTTCTTTTCTTTCTTTTTTTTTTTGTTTTGAGACAGGGTCTCACTTTGTTGCCCTGGCTGGAGTACAGTAGCATGCTCATGACTCATTGCAGCCTTGAATTCCTGGGCTCAAGCAATCCTCTTGCCTCAGCCCTCCAAAGCAAAGATTATAGGCATGAGGCACTGTGCTCAGCCAAGTCACTTTTCAATGAGTTTTCACAGATATTATCTCATTTAATCTTTAAAAACAGCTACACGTAGGTGAGGCAAGTTATCTCTCTTCTTTGTAATCACGGAACTTTACAATGAAAGTTAAGTCTCTGTCAAAGCAAGGTGACTACTAGAGGACAGAACCAGAACTAAAAATCAAGTTTCTGACGTCTCATGGTACCTCTCAGTAAAGAAAATATAAATAGGTTTCTTATCACCCAGGGATCTGTTGGATTGGGCTTCATAATTCAGGGAAATTCCAATATGCATATACTATATACATGGTCATTAAAGATTTTAAGAGTGGATATAGATCTCTATCATAACAGCATGAGGAACTCTGGACCCACTTCCCAGTAAAACTGATGAAATTTATAAATAAACAAACATTTAAAGCCCCTGGAAATGGTCTTAATGGCATATAAATGACTACACATCTATTCAAGAAAATCTATGAAACTTTGGTAAGAAAAGCAAACGTCTGTGGTCACTGAACTAAGACCACTCCCTCTCAGCACCCTCCCAGCAAAGGAAGGCAGAAACTGCACTTCAGACTGGTATGGCCAAGAATACAGGGTTCCCCCTCCCCTCAGCTTCCAGTTGGGTTTTCTTCTCAGGAGGAACAGAATATTAACCAGCACTTCTCGTCTATTACTGAGACCAATTTCCAGTTAAGTGTGGTTGACAGGGGGGACTCTCTTCTTCCACCAGCCTCCACTCACAGAATGGAGGGTCTACCTTGAGCATGGCACCACTGAGAACACCAGGGCCCTGAGCACCTTTACCTAGTTCATAAAGCAGTGGTTCTACACCAGCAGAGGCAAGTCAAAAATACTTAAAGCTACTAACCCCACTTCCCATAAATGCTCAGCTCCTAAAGTGAAGGTGTTATTCAGACAGAAATGAGCCATTGTCCCCAACCTCAGCTTCAAAACCTTGGCTCAGAGATTGCCGTGAGTGAGAGGCAGAAGGGCGGGGCTGGGGTAGGGGAGCCAGCCAGGACAGGAAACAAAACAGACAACTCCTAATCTCTTCCCAAAGGAACTGACTTCATTTGCAACACACCTAAGAAAAGTCCAAAGCTAAGGGTGTTCTCAAAAACACTGGAGATTGCAGCAAAAGGTACAGTGGTCCCCTTTATCTGCAGGGGCTGTGTTCCAAGACCTCCCATGGATGACTGAAACTGCGCATAATACTGAACCCTATACTATGTTTTTTCCTATATACACATACCTATGATAAAGTTTAATTTATAGATTAGTCACAGTAAGAGATTAAGAATAGCTAATAATAGAATAATTATCCCAATACACTGTAATAATAGTTACATGAATGTGGTCTCCCAAAATATCATGTTGTACTGTATTCGCTCTTCTTCTTCTGATGGAGGTACCAAGTGTGACAGTATGAGATTTTCTGATGCTACTCAGTATGGTGATCAACTTGAAGTTTATCAATTGTTTATTTCTGGAATGTTCCATTTAATGTTTTCAGAGCACAACTGGCCATGGGTAACCACAAAAAGTAAAACCACAAATAAAGGGGGGACTACTGTAACTGGGAGAAGATTCTTAGATTCAATAAAAATACAGGCTAAACTGTAGGCTAGCTAATTTGCAGGAAAGAATAGGAGTGGAGAACAAACTTCACTAAAACAACACAGCAGT
The DNA here is from genome assembly GCF_003255815.1 of Theropithecus gelada. Classification (NCBI taxonomy): domain Eukaryota; kingdom Metazoa; phylum Chordata; class Mammalia; order Primates; family Cercopithecidae; genus Theropithecus; species Theropithecus gelada. Next base: position 36,088,935 of record NC_037675.1, on the reverse strand, counting down.
CACTAAACAAATAGGCAAATAACAATGACAAGATGTGGGGGTGCAGTACCCGGAGTTGCTATAATATATAATCTAAAGTATCTAATTTCCAACAAAAAATTATGAGACATGCAAAGAAACAGAGAAGTATGACCCACACACAGGAAAAAAAAATCAGGCAACAAAAAATACCTGTGAGAGTGACAAGATGCTGGATTTAACAGAAAAAAAAAATCAAATAGCTTTCAAAAATGTTTGAAGACCTAAGAAAATAATAAATTAAAAATAAAGGAAGGTATAACAGTATCACATCAAGTAGAGAATATCAAAAAAGAGACAGAAATTATTAAAAACAAAACAAAACAAAAACTGACCAGGCACAGTGGCTCATACCTGTAATCCTAGCACTTTGGGAGGCCAAGGCAGGTGGATCAAATGAGGTCACGAGTTCAGACCAGCCTGGCCAACATGGTGAAACCCAATCTCTACTAAAAATACAGAATTTAGCCCGGGAGTGGTGGTACATGCCGGTAAGCCCAGTTACTCCAGAGGCTAAGGCAGGAGAATCACCTGAATCCAGGAGGCAGAGGTTACAGTGAGCCAAGATCGCACCACTACACTCCAGCCTGGGTGATAAGAGCGAAACTCCATCTTAAAAAAAAAAAAACAAAACAGCCAGGTGCAGTGGCTCACTCCTGTAATCCTAGCACTTGGGGAGGCCAAGGAAGGTGGATCATTTGAGGTTAGGAGTTCAAGACCAGCTTGGCTGTCTCTACTAAAACCACAAAATTGACGGAGCGTGGTGGCTCATGCCTGTAATCCCAGCACTTTGGGAGGCTGAGGCAGATGGATCACGAGTTCAAGAGTTCGAGACCAGCCTGACCTACATGGTGAAACCCCATCTACTAAAATACAAAAATTAAAAAATACAAAAATCCCAGCTACTCGGGAGGCTGAGGCAGGAGAATCACCTGAACCAGGGAGGCGGAGGTTGCAGCAAGCCAAGATTACACCACTGCACTCCAGCCTGGTGACAAGCAAGGCCCCATCTCAAAAAAAAAAAAAAAGGAAATGCTTCTGTAGAAAATATTCACTTAATCCTAAAGATAACAGTAGAAAAGAAAGGAGCAAAAAGACATGAGACATAGAAAATAAAAGGTAAAATGGCAGAGGTAAATCCAACTAAATCAACATAAAATATGAATGGATTAACAACCAAATCAAAGGACAGAGATTGTCAGATTGGATTAAAAAAACAAGATCCAACTATATGCTGTCTACAAGAGATAATTGAGATTAAAAAGTACAAACAGATTGACAGTAAAAGGGATGGAAGAAGATATACAAAACAAACTATAAGAAAGCTCACACTGGCCAGGTGCGGTGGCTCACACTTATAATCTCAGCACTTTGGGAGGCCGAGGCAGGTGGATCACAACGTCAGGAGATTGAGACCATCCTGGCTAACATGGTGAAACCCCATCTCTACTAAAAATAGAAAACATTAGCTGGGTGTGGTGGCACGCACCTGTAATCCCAGCTACTCAGGAGGCTGAGGCAGGAGAAGGGCGTGAACCTGGGAGGCGGAGCTTGCAGTGAGCCGAGATCATGCCACTGCACTTCAGCCTGGGCAATAGAGTGAGACTCCATCTCAAAAAAAAAAAAAAAAAAAAAAGAAAGCTCACATGGCAATATCAGTAGCAGACAAAATAGACTTTTTTTTCTGAGGCAAGATCTTACTCTGTCACCTAGACTGGAGTGTAGTGGTGAGATCACAGTTGACTGCAGCCTCAACCTTCCGGGCTCCAGCGATCCTCCCAACTCAGCTCTCCAAGTAGCTGGACCCACAGGTATGTGCCACTACATATGGCTAATTTTTTTATCTTTTGTAGAGACAAGGTCTCACTACATTTCCCAGGCTGGTCTCAAACTCCTGGGCTCAAGAAATCCCTCTGCCTCAGCCTCCCAAAGTGCTGGGATTACAGGCATGAGACACCATGCTGGGCCTAAAATAGACTTTAAAACAAAAAATGTAACTAGAGGTAAAGAAGGACATTTTATAATGATAAAAGGGTCAATCTATCAGGAAGATATGAAATTATAAATACATATGCAGTTATGCAGAGTGCCAAAGTACATGAAATAAATCTGACAGAAAGAGAGGGAGAAATAGACAATTCAACAATCATAGTTAAGACTGCAATATCTCATTTTTAATAATAAATAGCGCATGGGCGCAGCGGCTCACACCTGTAATACCAGCTCTTTGGGAGGCCAAGATGGGCGGATCATGAGGTCAAGAGATTGAGACCATCCTGGCCAACATGGTGAAACCCCATCTCTATTGAAAATACAAAACTTAGCCAGGCGCACACCTGTAATCTCAGCTACTTGGGAGGCTGAGGCATGAGAATCACTTGAACCTGGGAGACAGAGGTTGCAGTGAGCTGAAATTGCACCACTGCACTCCAGCCTAGGCAACAAGAGTGAAACTCTGTCTCGAAAAATAACAATAATAAATAGGACAACTGGGCAGACAATCAGCAAGGAAAGAGAAGCCTGAACAATACTATAAAATCAATTAGACCTCACAGACACCTACAGAACAACACTTTCAACAACAGAATATACATTCTTCTCAAGTACATATGGAACATTCTCTAAGACAGACCACCCACTAGGCAGGCTATAAAACAAAGGTCAGTAAATTTAAAGGGCCGAATAATATAAAGTATGTTCTCTGATCAGAATGGAGTGAAATCAGAAACCAATAAAAGAAAAAAAAATAGACAAACTCACAAATATGTGGGAAGTAAACAACATACTTCTAAATAACCAATGGGTCAAGGAAGAAAATCAAAAGAAAAAAAAGAAAATACTTTAAATAAAAATGAAGGTATAGGCCGGGCACAGTGGCTCACGTCTGTAATCCCAGCACTTTGCGAGGCCAAGGCATGCAGATCACCTAAGGTCAGGAGTTTGAGACCAGCCTGGCCAATATGGTGAAACCCTGTCTCTACTAAAAATACAAAAAATTAACTTGGCATGGTGGCATGCGTCTGTAATCCCAACTACTCAGGAAGCTGAGGCAGGAGAATTGCTTGAACCCAGGAGGCAGAGGTTGCAGTGAACCAAGACCATGCCAGGGCACTCCAGCCTGGGCGACAGAGTGAGACTCTGTCTCAAAAAAAGAAGATATAACATACAAAAACTTATGGGAAGCAGGGCATGGTGATGCACATCTGTAAACCCTGCTACTTGTGAGGCTGAAGCAGGAGGATCGCTTGAGCCCATGAGTTCGAAGCCAGCCTAGGCAATATAGCAGAACCCCATTTGTAAACAAGAACAACAAAAATTTATGGAATAAAACTAAGGCAGTACTTAAAGGGAAACTTGTATTTGTAAACGCCCAATTAAGAAAGAACAATAACCTAGACTTCTGCCCTAGGACACTAGAAAATGAAATACAAACTACACCTAAAGCAAACAGAAGGAAGGAAATAATACAGGCAAGAGCAGAAATTAATACAGAATAGAAAACCAACAATCATGAAACCAAAAGGTGGTTCTCAGAAAAGATCAACAAAATTGGCAAACCTTTAGCTAGATTGACCAAAAAGAAAGAGGAAATACTCAAAATTACTAGAATCTAAAAAGAAAAGGAAAACGAACCTTATGAAAAATAAAAAGTATCACAACAAAATACTACTATATGCCAATAAATTAGATAACAGATAAAATGGACAAATTCCTAGAAAGACACAAACTCATACACAACTGACTCAAGAAGAAACAATCTTAATAGCCCTATAGCAAGTGAAGAGACTGAATTAGCAATCAAAAAAACTACCCACAAAGAAAAGTCAAGGAGGCTTCACAGCTGAAGTCTTGTGAACATTTAAAAAATAATTAAGGCTGGGCACGGTGGCTCACACCTGTAATCCTAGCACTTTGGGAGGCTGAGGCGGGCGATCATTTGAGCTCAGGAATTCAAGACCAGCCTGACCAACATATTGAAACCCCATCTCTACTAAAAATACAAAAAAAAGTAGCCAGATGTTGTGGCATGTGCCTGTTGTCCCAGCTACTCGGTAGCCTGAAGCAGGAGAATTGCCTGAACCCAGAAGGCAGAGGTTGCAGTGAGCCAAAATCTCACCACTGCACTCCAGCCTGGGTCACAGAGTGAGACTCTATCTCAAAAAATAAAAATAAAAAAATAAAAAATAAAAAATAATTGGCCAGGCGCAGTGACTTACGCCTGTAATCCCAGCACTTTGAGAAGCTAAGGTGGACAGATCACTTGAGGTCAAGAAAGACCAGCCTGGCCAACATAGTGAAAACATGTCTCTACTAAAAATACAAAATTTAGCTGGGTGTGGTGGGGCGTTCCTATAGTCCCAGCTACTCGGGAGGCTGAGGCAGAAGAATTGCCTGAACCGGGGTGGCAGAGGTTTCAGTGAGCCGAGATCGCGCCACTGCACTCCAGCCTGGGTGACAAAGCCAGACTCCATCTCAAAAAATAAAAATAAAACAAACAAATAAATAAATAACCTAATCAAAATAAGCAAAGGAAGATATACAAACGACCAATATGAAAGGATGCTCAACATCAATGACTATCAAGGAAATGTAAATCAAAACCACAATGAAATAACACATTCACTAGGATTACTAAAATCAAGAAGATACATAGCCCAAGGCACAAGAGAACAAAAAATAAAAAGACACATAATAACAAGTGATGTTGAATATGTGGAGAAACCATTATCCTTACACACTGCTGGTAGGAATTTAAAATAGTGTAGCCACTTTGGAAAACAGTCTGGCAGTTCCGCAAATATTTAAACATAGAGTCAGAGCTGGGTGTAGCGGCTCATGCCTGTAATCCCAGCACTTTGGCAGGCTGAGGCAGGAGTTCCAGACCAGCTTAACCACATGGTGAAACTGCATCTCTACTAAAAAAATACAAAAATTAGCCAGGCATGGAGGTGTATGCCTGCAATCCCTCCTACTTGGAAGGCTGAGGTACGAGAACTGCTTAAACTCAGGAGGCAGAGGCTTCGATGAGCCACGACTGTGCCACTCACTGCACTCCAGCCTGAGTGACAGAGACCCTGTCTCAAAAAAAAAAAAAAAGAGTTATTACATGACCCAGCAATTCTAGTCCTAGTTATGTACCCCTAAAAAATGAAAATATACATCCACACAAAACCCAGTACAAGACTGTTCATAGCAGCATTACTCATAATAACTCATAAAAGGCAGAAACAAGCCAGACACAGTGGCTCACACCTATAATCCCAGCACTTTGGGAGGCCAAAGTGGGTGGATCACTTGAGGTCAGGAGTTCGAGACCAGCCTGACCAACATGGTGAAACCCTGTCTCTACTAAAAGTACAAAAAATTAGCCAGGCATGGTGGCAGGTGCCTGTAATCCCAGCTACTCATAGGGAGGCTGAGGTAGGAGAATCACTTGAACCTGGGAGGTGGAGGCTGCAGTGAGCCAAGATCATGCCACTGCACTCCAGCCTGGGCAACAGAGTTAGACTTGTCCCAAAAAAAAGGCGAAAACAACCTAAATATCCAATAGCTACAAATGGATAAATAAAATGTATAATATATCCATATAATGGCTTACTTGACCATAAAAAGGAACGAAGTACTGACACATACTATAATATAAATGAATCTTAAAAACATTATAAGTAAGAGACCACAGATGAGTCCATTCATATAAAGTAGGAAAATCTATGGACAGAAAGTAGATTAGCGGTGGCAGGTGGGATGGAGGGATAAGGGGTGATAGCTAAAAGGTATGTGGTATCTTTTTATTTACTTATCTTTCACTTATTCTGATTAGGAACCTCAAGTTTCCTTTTGAGGTGGTGTAAATTTACTAAAATTGACTATGGCAACGGTTGTGCTATATTTATCCACACATAATTAATCTGTGAATAATTAAAATCACTACATTGTAAAATATAAATGGTTGAATTATACAGTATGTAAACTGTATCTCAATAAAGGTTTAAAAAAGGTCTTTAGTAAAGTAATAGATACATTCTTTTTATAACTGTGTTTATTCTGCTTCTATGTAAATATAGGCCACCTTTTGAGACAATGACTTTTAAAAACATAAGCAAATACACACAAATATATATAGATAAACATGAATTAACCCTTCAAAGTAATTAAAAAGAAGACATTTATTCCAACAATTCTTCCATTGCATGAAATACCTCTTTAATATTCTACCTGCATTTGGAATTACCTTCAGAGTATACTGTACAATCCTTTGAATTTTTTTGTGTAGAAAATCTGCTTCTTTTTTTTTTTTTTGAGATGGAGTTTCACTCTTGTTGACCAGGCTGGTACAATGGTATAATCTCGGCTCACTGAAATCTCTGCTTCCCGGGTTGAAGCGATTCTCCTGGCTCAGCCTCCGGAGTAGCTGGGATTACAGGTGGCTGCCATCACGCCTGCCTAATTTTTTACATTTTTAGTAGAAACAGGGTTTCACCATGTTGGTCAGGCTGGTCTTGAACTGCTGATCTCAGGTGACCCACCCACCTTGGCCTCCCAAAGTGCTGCGATTACAGGCGTGAGCCACTGCTTTTGGCCTGCTGGTCATTTTTTATTTTGTATTTATTTTTTATTTTTGAGACCGAGTTTCGCTCTTGTTGCCCAGGCTGGAGTGCAATGGCGCGATCTCGGCTCACTGCAACCTCCGCCTCCCGGGTTCAAGTGATTCTTCTGCCTCAGCCTCCCGAGTAGCTGGGATTACAGGCATGTGCCACCAGGCCTGGCTAATTTTTTTGTATTTTTAATAGAGATGGGGTTTCTCCATGTTGGTCAGGCTGGTCTTGAACTCCCGACCTCAGGTGATCTGCCCGACTCGGCCTCCCAAAGCGCTAGGGTTATAGGCATGAGCCACCGCGCCAGGCATGATTTTCTAACAGCCAAATATTTAAAGCCAATTCTGATGAAAATGAATAACATTTTTAAAGTCAAATATAAATAATTCTCTATGCTGTTACTATGCTTAATTTTCTTTATAGCACTTTTCTTAGCCTGGTAATTATAGTACGTATTTATTTATTGCCTGTCTTCTCACTAGTATATGAGAGCAGAAATTTATATCACTCACTGCTATATCACCAGCGCCTAAAATAGTACCTGTTAGAAAGTCAGTAAATATGTGATTACCTGGACTCTCAAAATAATTACTCGAAGGGTATTTCTTTATAAACAAATAAAAATTTCTTTATAAATATATAGCTAGTCTCATAATTTTATAGTCACATCTGGCATAATTTAGAAATTCTCCAAGTCAGTTGATAAGGCACACAAAGTTCAGAAAGGTATACTCCTATCTTCCAATCAAAACTTGAGGCAAAATTTTGTTTTGTTTTGTTTTGTTTTTGTTGCCCAGGCTGGAGTGCAGTGGCGTGACCTCGGTTCACTGCAAGCTCCGCCTCCCAGGTTCATGCCATTCTCCTGTTAAGGCAATATTTTAAAAAGCTGACAACTCCCTAAGTTTTGGGTGGAAACTATCATGGTAGTACAGTCCTTAAATCAAAGGAACTGGGATTCAAGCACTCAATTTAGTAAGATAAATATTTTTTTGAGACAGAGTCTCGCTCTGTCCCCCAGGCTGGCGTGCAATGATGCGATATTGGTTCACTGCAACCTCCACCTCCCAGATTCAAGTAATTCTCCTGCCTCTGCCTCCCAAGTAGCTGGGATTACAGATGTCCGCCAATACGTCCAGCTACTTTTTTGTATTTTTAGTAGAGATGGCATTTTGCCATGGTTGCCAGGCTGTTCTCAAACTCCTGACCTCAGGTGATCCACCAGCCTCGACCTCCCAAAGTGCTGGGATTACAGGTGTCAGCCACTACGCCCGGCTGATCAATCTTAAATCTACCCATATTAACAAAGTACTCTGACACTGAAAAACAAGCTGTTTCAGGCTACTGAAATGCTGGAAATATTTCCATCCATATCATGTAAAAATATTATTTTCTATCAAAATCACCATACATAATTTTATAAGAATATAGTTGATTTAAACCTCAAAAGGTCCCTTCCACTCAATGTTTAGGGAAAAAAAAATAAATCAAACAAAGCCCACTGAGGAAAGAATCATCAATATCAAACCTACCGGATCAACAGAAGGCAAAACATCTTTCTTCTCCAGGCCATCAACTTCATCTTCATCTGTGCTGTATTCTTCCATCGTTTCGCCACTAACAAAGTGGATGACTCTCCTTGGGACTTTCTTCTTTTTTCCTATGACTCCCAGTTCTACATTTTCAAAGCCTCTTTCGTTACTCATCTATATCGACAATATTTTAAGAAAACGAGAGTTTCAAGTGAGATTAATTTTCTTTCATTACATGTGAAAAACTTTTGGTAAGTTTATTGTAGTAAAGAAACAAACAAATCTTTAAGCAGTTTTGGTTTGTTTTGAGACAGGGTCTCATTCTGTTGCCCAGGCTGGAGTACAGTGGCGAGACTATGGCAGACCAAATAAAACCCATTTGTAAACCAAATCTGGAAAGCAGATTATCAGTGTTCTATCTCTGAACTTCCAGATGTCTTGGCCAGTAATACATATGTAACAAAAGAGATTTCTGATAGTAAAAAGATTTCACAAGTTCTTAAAACTATAGTAGTCTGTGGAATTTTTTTTTCTCCCAGACAGGGTCTGGCAGTTGCCTAGGCTAGAGTGCAGTGGTGCAATCATGGCTCACTGCAATCTCAAATTCCTGGCCTCAGGTGATCCTTCCACGTTCACCTCCTGAGTACCTGGGACTATAGGAGTGTACCACCACACTTGGCTACTTTTTTTTTCTATAGAGACAGTGTCTGGCTATGTTGCCCAGGTTGGTCTCCAACTACTGGCCTTAAGCAATCCTCCCACCTCAGCCTCCCGAAGTTTTAGGATTACAGGCATGAGTAACTGTGCCTGAGCTGGAATTCTAATACAAATTTTACTCCTATATATTTATACTATATATATATGTGTGTGTGTATATATGTGTATATATGTATATGTGTGTGTGTGTATGTATATATATATAGTGGGAAATGGTGAAGACCTTCTTTTCATTGTCCTCTTGCCTCAAGTTTAAACTCCTAAGAAAACTGCCTGAAGTTTAAACTTCCAGATTTCAAAAAGGTACACTACACGCAATTGTGAAGAAAACTCTGGCAACAGTGGTTACCCCATGGATAGAAACTAAGATGGGGGAGAAGGAGCAGGCAAGGGAGTAGTCAAAGGAGGGCTTTTATTCTTTTTGCATATATAGGACTACAGTACTGTCATGATTAGAGTCTATGTTCGTAGAATTCTCTAGGATAGTCCAGAGTACAAACATTTTGTTCTCTATAAAGATTCTTATGGTTATAAGCAAACATAATTTAAACCCATGACTACTGTTCAACCACTGGAAAAGCTCTTTGAATAGCTGTTGCAAAGAAAGGATTATACTGATAAAAATAGTGAACTCGTACTGCCCAGTTATGCAAGTATAAGCTACTTTATTTTTATACATTGTTTTCTCTTAAGAAAGGACTTAAGAGAAATTTTTATACATTGTTTTCTCTTTAGAAAGAAAAAACAATTTTTATACATTGTTTTCTCTTAAGAAAGTCCTTTCTAGGAAGGACTTCTAAGGTCCTTCTTAGAAAACAGGTATGATTCTTCTCTGCCTTTTACCTCCCAAAGCTAAGTTTAGTAGCCAGGATCTGAACTGCAGATCATGAAAATTTGGTAACAGGCCAGGCGTAGTAGCTCACACCTGTAATCCCAGCACTTTGGGAGGCTGAGGCAGGAGGATCACACGAGGTCAGGAGTTCCAGACCAGGCTGGCCAACATGGCAAAACCCCACCTTTACTAAAAATACAAAAATCAGCTAGGCATGGTGGTACACATCTGTAATTCCAGCTACTTGGGAGGCTGAGGCATGAGAATCACTTGAACCCAGGAGGTGGAGGCTACAGTGAGCCGAGATCGCACCACTGCACTCCAGCCTGGGCAACAAAGTCAGACTGTCTCAAAAAAAATAAAAATAAGGCTGGATGCTGTGACTCAGGCCTATAATGGCAGCAATTTGGAGGGCTAAGGCAGGTGGATAACCTGATGTCAGGAGTTGGAGACCAGCCCGGCCAACATGGTGAAACCCTGTCTCCACTAAAAAAGCAAAAATTAGCTGGGCATGGTGGCACGCACCTGTAGTCCCAGCTACTCGGGAAGCTGAGGAAGGAGAATCACTTGAACCCAGGAGGTGGAGGTCATAGTGAGCTGAGATTGTGCCACTGCACTCCAGTCTGGGTGACAGAGCAAGACTCCATCTCAAAAAATAAAAATAATAAATAAACTATCTGAAAAAATAAAATTTGGTAACATAGCCTATCTATGTATTAACATGGAAAAAAGTCACAATTCTCTCTAGCCTGTCCTGAGGGTTCAAACAAATCCCAGCCCTTAACAAGGGAAGATCAGGCCATTTATTGTGTCCATGAAAAAAATAAACAAGTAGTTCACCCAGGACACCTTTCTTCTACCCACCCCCAACCCCCACCAGTTCCCAGGCACTGATAGCCATCCCTACCCAGTCTCATGTTTCCCCTTGAGATAAAATTTGGCTATGGTTGTCCTGACATCAACGTTTCCTTTTGGACCATGACTCTGCTTTTTGGATCCCTTAATTTCCTATGCAAAGGAAAGATAGATGAGCTAAGTTACATCTCCAGTCATCCTACTAACTGGATGGATCTAATGTCAATGCAACAGCTCCAGTCAGTGAATAGAGAGCTCAGATCCTTCACAATATAACACCATGCCCCACCCTATCCCATCCCCAGGACAGAAGAGGCTTCTCACTGTTCCCTCTAGCAATCTCTCATTGGCTTAATTTTTTCCTTCTATGACACAGACAAAGGAAAGGATGTCAGTGCTCAAAAAGCTTCAGATTTTAGAGTATTCAGATTAGGGATAATGATTCCAACCTCTACGTGGGAGGTGGGGGTGGAGAGCAATGAAGGAAGCACTAACAGGTAAAACGAACCAGAAAATCATTTGGTACAAAATTCCCAATAATTATATTTTTTAAATATTTTTCTTTTTATTTTTCAAACATCAACTTGAACCAGAAATCCAATAATTACAAATAATAGTTACATCGTGGCTGGGCACGGTGGCTTACGCCTGTAATCCCAGCACTTTGGGAGACCAAGGCGAGCAGACAACTTGAGGTCAGGAGTGAGACCACCCTGGCTAACATGGTGAAACCCCATGTCTACTAAAAAAAATAAAAAATTAGCCGGGCGTGGTGGAGCGTGCCTATAATCCCAGCTACACAGGAGGCTGAGGCAGGAGAATCACTTGAACCTGGGAGGCGGAGGTTGCAGTGAGCCAAGATCCCGCCACACACTTCACCCTGAGCAACAGAGTGAAATTCTGTCTCAAAAAACAAAAAAAGTTACACTGTGAATTTTCCAAATGCTTCATTTTATAAATCTGCAAGTAAGAAAATTTTCACTGCCAATTATGCAAATTCCATAACGAACTCCAAAGATCTGAAAGATAGTTTCATAACACCAGGAAATTATGAGGTACCATGTCAATTAACATTTTACTCCATTTTATAGTTAACCAAACTATAAATGTGCTTATCTTTATTCTCAGGATCTGTTTTTTTCTTTTTTGAAAAGGGGTCTTGCTCTGTCATCCAGGCTGGAGTGCAGCGGCATGATCTTGGCTCAGTGCAACCTCTACCTCCTGGGTTTCAGCGATTCTCCTGCCTCAGCCTCCCAAGTAGCTGGGTCTACAGGTGTGAGCCACAATGCCCAGCTAATTTTTGTATAGTAGAGATGGGAGTTTCATCATGTTAGCCAGGCTAGTCTCCAACTCCTGACCTCAAGTGATCCACTCACCTCAGCCTTCCAAAGTGCTGGGATTATAGGCGTGAGCCACCCCACCCAGCCCAGGATCTGGTTTTAATGGCAATTTTTTTAATATACTCCCACGGCACCCAGACTTCTTTAAAACACATACTAGACTTGGAATTTATTCTTTGTCATCTTCCCCAAGTAGGCTATTAGCAACATGGGGGGTAGGTACTGTTATATCTTTCAGCCTAGAGTTCCTGGCACATTAACAGGAACTTGGTAACAGAGGTGCTTGGTAACAGAGGTGCCAAATAAATCAATCACTGAGTGGTACTGAAATTTTAACTCTTTTAAAAACACTGAGGCTGAGATTCTGGTTAAAAGTCTATTCAGAGAAGCTGCTGGATACAATGTCACAACAGAAGGCCAGGCGCGGTGGCTCATGTCTGTAATCCCAGCACTTTGGGAGGCCGAGGCGGCAGGTGAATCCGAGGTCAGGAGTTCAAGACCAGCCTGACCAAGATGGTGAAACCCCCACCTCCACTAAAAATACAAAAATTAGCCGGACGTGGTGGCATGCGCCTGTAATCCCAGCTACTCAGGAGGCTGAGGCAGGAGAATTGCATGAACCCGGGAGGCGGAGGTCTCAGTGAGTCGAGATCACGCCACTGCACTCCAGCCTGGGCCACAGAGTGAGACTCCGTCTTAAAAACAAAAAAACAAAAACAAAAAAAGAATGTCACAACAGGTACTGGATGGCTTGTTTGGAGGCCTAATTCTAGATCCTGTCTCCTATCTCTTACTCCCTTTCCCTACATTGCACTAGGGATTTCTCAGTTCTGCCAAACTTGGGAAGACAGTGGCCTGTCCCTCCCCTGAGATGTCCACTTCACTGGCTTCTTCCCTCTTACTGTGCTCAACCCCCTGGGCATAGAACTGGAGTTCCCAAAGATGATTCTGATTCAGGAATGTGAATCCAAAAGCACAAATGGCAAATGAGAAAACGGAACTCATTGGTGTTTAACGAGAAATAAGAGATATGTAATATTTAATAATATATATAAGAAATATATAATATTGAATGATAAAATTCCAGAGAGACTACACCAAAACTTAATAATTACCTTTGGGGAATGACAACATGAAGAAAGGGTGGTGGTGGGGTATTCTTGTGCATTTTTATCTTTTGTTCTACAGCCTTCTTTACTGTTTAAGTAGTTATTTGTTAACCAAGAATGTGAAAACAACATAATATCACTAACCCAAATCCAAGAGCCTCTCACTTCAAACAACACTTAGCTGGTACGTAAGTACACGTGTGTTTACTTTGCTATTAGATCCAGGGTGGAGGTAGTGATTTTAAAAAAAACAATTCTAGTAACAACAGGAAAAATCAAACTGAAAAACATACGAAGCGTCGTGGACTCAAAGGTTAAGTGTAAGTGTACTTGCCAACAACAGGTCTCAACTCAACTGAAAATGACGTGGCTTCCTTATCAATTCATGTTTTCCCCTGAATCCCTTCTTAAGTAGGAGGGAAGAAACAAATTCCATGTAGAGTCTGGTATGTGGGAAAGTTGTGTTTTTTGTTTTGGGTTTTTGGTTTTTAGTTTTTTATTTAAGAGATGGGTTCTTGCTCTGTTGCCCAGGCTGGATAAGCTTTTGTTAATGCAAACGACATCTTATACTAGAAGAGACACACAGAGATATACTCACAGTTTGGGGGAAATGTCTTACTAACATTCAGGTACTTAGTCTCAAAAACGAAGCTACTGAAAAAGCTTCATACTCATGGAGGATGGGAAGAGTTACATACATGAGCAACTCAAGGTTTTTGTTGTTTTTTTTTTTTGAGACGGAGTCTTAGCTCTGTTTCCAGGCTGGAGTGCAGTGGCGGGATCTCGCCTCACTGCAACCTCCACCTCCCAGGTTCAAGCGATTCTCCTGCCTCAGCCTCCCGAGTAGCTGGGACTACAGGCAAGCGCCATCACGCCAGGCTAATTTTTGTATTTTTAGTACAGGCAGGGTTTCACCGTGTTGGCCAGACTGGTCTCGAACTGACCTCAGGTGATCCACCTGCCTCAGCCTCCCAAAGTGTCTTTTTGTCTAATACTGAAAAGTTGAAGACTTAACTCTCTAAACCAGCGCTAGCGACATGTGGCTAATGAGCACTTGAAATGTGGTCAGCCAGAACTGCGCTACGTGTAAAATGTACTCAAGATTTAAAAGACTTAGAAAACCCTCCAAAAGAGAATGCAAATACTTCATTAGTAACTTTTTTTTTTTTTTTTTGAGACGGAGTCTCGCTCTGTCGCCCAGGCTGGAGTGCAGTGCCCAGATCTCAGCTCACTGCAAGCTCCGCCTCCCGGGTTTACGCCATTCTCCCGCCTCAGCCTCCCAAGTAGCTGGGACTACAGGCACCCGCCACCTCTCCCGGCTAGTGTTTTGTATTTTTTTTAGTAGAGACGGGGTTTCACCGTGTTAGCCAGGATGGTCTCAATCTCCTGACCTCGTGATCCACCCATCTCGGCCTCCCAAAGTGCTGGGATTACAGGCTTGAGCCACCGCGCCCGGCCCATTAGTAACTTTCATAGGGGCCAGGCGCGGTGGCTCACGCCTGTAATCCCAGCACTTTGGGAGTCCGAGGCTGGCGGATCACGAGGTCAGGAGATCTAGACCATCCTGGCTAACACGGTGAAACCACGTCTCTACTAAAAATACAAAAAAGTTAGCCGGGCGAGGTGGCGGGCGCCTGTAGTCCCAGCTGCTCCGGAGGCTGAGGCAGAAGAATGGCGTGAACCCGGGAGGCTGAGCTTGCAATGAGCCGAGATCGTGCCACTGCACTTCAGCCCGGGAGAGTGTGAGACTCCGTCTCAAAAAATAAATAAATAAATAAATAACTTTCATAGTAATTATAGCTTGAAATTTTTGATAAATTAGATTAAGATATGCTATTAAAATTAATATCGGTTTCACTTTTTTTAAAACGTGGCTACTGGAAAATTTGAAATCACAATTTTCAACGCAGCTTGCATTCTATTTCTGTTGGACAGCGCAGCACGGAACCTTAGTTGCCTCGGGGGTGAAATGGGGATAACACCCACCTCGAGCGGTTACTGTAAGGATTCAGTGAATTAAGGCCGGTAAACGTTTGGCATATGCCAAGCAAAGGGCAGATGCCAAGACAGGCGCTCGCACTAGAAGAGACTGAGAAGTGGCTGAAGCCGCCCTCACCTGGCTTCCAGCTACTGCAAGGACGGCCTTTCGGGGACACGCCTTCCTTCTTCCTCTGGTAGACCAGAAGCTGGACTATCACCCCCGGAACCCAAGGCCGCCCCAGAGTCTGCTGTGCTGCCAGCCAAGTGGTTGGTGAGTGAGTGGGAGGCCGCTCCTTCCCACAAGCTGGTCTCACTGAGCAGAAACAGGGGTGCAGGGAGGAGGAACTCCAAAACGGGGTCGGCCTGCTCGGAGGACGGCCGGGCAGGCCAAAAGAGCGGCCCGCGGAGAAGGCAAGGAGGCAGCTCGGCTCCCCGGACGCCAGCGTCGGCGGCCCCACCTACCTGCCCCGCAGATTCCCCAAAAGCCGCGGCGGCCGCAACTCCCGAAGGTGCGACGGCTTCTCGTTCCACACGGCCCACTGGCTCCTGGTCCATCGTCGTTGCCACCACAGGGCTGCTGGCGCTGGCGAGAAAGAGGGTAATGGCCGATAAGCCCACTTCCATCCTCGGCCTCCCCGCCCAGTCGCTGGCCGAGCCCGGCTGTCTGGAACTGGGACTCACCGCAGCGCCCGCCTCGCGCCGCGCCCAGCCAAGTCTCTGGGAAAGGTACTCACGGGCCTTGAGGGGTGGGGCCGGCCTGAGGGGTGGGGCCGGCCCGCGCCTCGCCTAGCCTGCCTGGCCTCGCTCCCCGAGACCTGGCCGACTGCAGTCTGGGAGGCGCAACTACCGGCTCGCGCGGGGCGGCGCGGGGCGGGGCGGGGCGGCGCGGGGCGGGGCGGGGCGGCGCCGGGCGGCGGCGCGGTCGGAAGAGGGGTAAGAGGGAC